>NW_019385705.1:17513-184197 GCF_000671375.1 Centruroides sculpturatus | reverse complement strand
CGTAAAACCGGTAAAGAGAAAAAACGCTAACGAGATGAGATTAGCCACCTAACCGATTTAACGATAACGTTTTTGCTCCCGTTACTCAAATTATCCGCACTTAGACGGTCAAAGTATTACCATTGGTCAATCTGAAAGTATTTTGGGGAGTGGCTTAAAGAAAGTAGACCGTTTCTATTATCAGAAGTAGAAATGTCGACTCGTTTTCCTATCATGAAATTGGGTAAGTAATTCGATTTTAAAATAATTTTTGTATGTTTCTTTTTAACATTTTATCGTCTACTCGACGAATGACGTCACGACGACGTAATCGATATTCGTAGTTGCTAGTGATTGAGACGTAAGTCTAAATACGTTAATAATAACGTTATTATTTTATAATTAGTTTGTGATATTTTTTTTAAATTAATTTTAAAATATATCGAATTATTTTCAGTTTAATAACGTAATACGATACGAAAAATAAGTCCATAGACGTCAACCGGCGAAGTGCCGGTTGAAAGTGAAAAATGCCGCCAAATATGGTGTTAATTATGCAAATTAATATGTAAATTTGATTTATCTGTTCGATTTGACATTATGATTATACGAGATAACGCTTTATAAGATTTGTTATTGTTTAATGTTTGAGAAGTGTGTCATACCTATTGTAGGAAATTTCGTAGGTTTTTCGATTATTCGTGCGATTAGACTTTGTAGAAAGTCTAATCGCACGAATAATCGAAAAACTACAGAATTTAATTGTCATGTAACTGCTTCAAGAAATAAGTGCTTCTTACGTAACGTTAATGAGAAGGTATGAAATTCGATTATATCGATGCACGAATAATCGATTCTTATACCTTTTTATTACATCAAACGGCAGCTAATTTGATTATCTGACTGCTGTTCTAACAGCCGGATAATCAGATTTTACAGTTCTCGTAATACGATTAATCGCATATTTACTCTTCTAAAACCTTTTTGCTTAAAAGATAGTTTGCTTCTTTACCAAAGTAAATCTTTATTATTCATTTTAAACTATTAAAGTTTAGAAATTGAATTAAAGATGAGTCATATAATTCGATTAATCGTGATAGTTGTTTTGAAAACAAGCTATTATACGAATGAACATTAAAAAAAAAAAAAATTAGATTAATCATGCTCATAATAGTCTCAAAGCCATAGTAAATTCTGATTAACCGTACAGTTACATCATTTATTATACAGTATTGAATATTCTTTACACTTACACCTCTTGAGTACAGATTATGAAGTTAATTATTGTTTATTATAAAATTTAAATATTTTATCGCAATTGTATGTTATTGTTAGTCATATTTGTATTGTAGATATTGTTCAATTAAGTTTTTTTTAAAAATGGAAGTAAAATTTTCGTTAATTTAATCATGTTAAGTCTGAAGTAAATGGAATAAAGTATATAACACACAAAATTCTATTGTCTGAACAATTAAACTAATAAATACATTAATTAAACATAATTAAAAATGTGCTTAATTTATGATAATGATGATCCCTTTTTATATCTAGTTTATAGACTTTATAACTATCTTAGCATTGCTTGAGGGAAGCTAAGACATTAATTAAAGAAATTTTATTAACATTAAATAAATAATTAGATTGATCAATGTTTATAACAAATAATTAAAGTTTTAAGTAAAAAAAAAAACTTAAAAACTCAGTAAAAATACAAACAGGTAATTCAGTACGCTGCACCATTCAACGAATTAATTATGATAATTTCACAGTTTAAAAAAATACTTTGTTTTTTTTTAATGTTTTAGTTTTGAGTAATAAATTAATTTATGTCGTTCTTTCCTTTTTTTTGTTTTTTTGTTGTTATAATTACAAAATTTGTAGTGGACTGGATAGTCAAGGTTAAAGATCGAATTAACTCAGTGAAGAGGGTTGTCGAGAAGCTTGAATAATTTATTATTTCTTATCGTTAAATTTTGCAAATTAAAAACTTGTTTTCTTAGAATCTTACAAGGTAAAAAAAATGTTTAAAAAATAATTTAAAAAAAAAAGAAGCAGAGGGTGTTATAAATTACTTGAATATTCACCTTATCTAAAATTAACTATATTGCCTAAAAGAACGAGTTTGGAAATCTCGTAATGTAATTGACCCGTACAAAGCGAACTTTATACGAATTTTTCCTTGTGGTTAATATTAAGAATTATATTAATAAACACTTTTTAATATTGCTTAGATGAATCATGTCAATGGTACGATTTTACTAATGAAATAGTCTGTATCGAGTGTGACCCCGTAAAAGAATAAAATTTTATTATTGAGATGAATTATCTTCAGTCTTAGACCGTTTCGTTTTGGTAATTTTTTCTTTTTTTGTTCATTAGTTAAGCGGTAGTAACGCATATGTTTCTCATTTTTGCATCGATTGAGGTCAGCTTTGGTTGATTCACCCAGTTCTTAAACGTCCCAGCAGGCATAACGTGTGAAGTTTATTAACACTTTCTAACTTGCTCTATTTTTCTTGTGATAACGNATTTGATCTGATCGTAACTCGAGTTGATTGTGTCCATTTTAATAAGAACCAATAGAATCCAATGATAAAAATTGACAGAGATAATATAAGAGATTACACGAGTAACCAAAAAATTGGCAGAATTTCAATTCCTATAAAACTAGCAGTGTATTTGCATAAAGTACTTGAAGTTAGCGAGGGAGTGAAGTTGGCAGCATGTCAAGAACTCGAGGTGGGAAAGGAGGAAAAAAAAAACCATTATGCGGAACAGCGTGGTCAGGGATTTATTTAATATGTTGCTTATAATTAGCAGGTTTAATTGATAAAAATTTATTATACATAATCTGCGAGTAAAAATGGTATCAAAATTATTTTTAGCACGATAAAACCAGTTTCTGTTGTAAATGGAATGTTTTTTGTTGTTGTTGTTAAATTTTTAGTAAATTACCGTAATGGAAATATTTAATGTACAGTATTTTACAATTCTCTCTCGCATCTCAGTTTATCGATATTTTTCATAAGTAAAGTTTTAATTAATGGATAACAATTTTATTATTTCCCAATATCTTTTGGTGAATAAGTGATTTTGCAATCGATTCAGTTCATTTTCTATTCCATTCAAGTTAAAATATATTGGTATGAATTGTCTAAAAATAAAGTCAAGTAATGATTTGGAAATTATCCAGTTTTATATTTTGTATATGCGAAACGTTTTCCTTTCACCGTCATAGAGGAAACAACCTAGAGGTAGACTAATTTAATATTACCTTAGTTTTATTTTGGAATAAAATTTTAATAAATATTTAAACCTCTTTTTTGTTTAAAACAAGAGGGAAGATACGATGATTTTTGATACAATTATTTTGTTAACTTCTTTTTTAATCAATAAAAATAGTTAAATAATACGTTGACACATTGGACATATTTTGCTATTGAACTTCAGAATTAAGCAAAACAAAAAAAAAAAAATAGTTGTTTTCGCTATAAATATTTTAACAAAAATTACTAAACGAGTTCTTTTATAGAAATTTTCATATTAAAGTATGGCATGTGATATGTAGCGTGAATTGAAAATTATCAGTGCGAAGTAACTGCCTTCAGAAAATAATAAAAAATGAACTGAAAAAAAAATTCGAGTTGCAATATTAATAATAAATAATAATAATAATAAAATTACTATTTTTGTTGTTTAAAAAAAATTGTAGGTCTACTCTATGTTGTATTTATTGTTAAGAACGTTTTAAAGGTCAGCGTAACTGGAACAGATAGTGATGTAGAACTACTATAAAACTGTGAGATGATAATTAATCGAATAGTTGAAATAGTTACAAGAAATTTAATGATTGACACCTCTCCGCTCTAATCGAAAAGGTCGCAAAGTCATAAAATATGCACGAAGGCCGATAAAAGTAAACAACTTTTGCAATTCCCCCATCGATCTTGAAGTTTTGCAGTTTTTGTCTGTACACGTAGCCATACTTTTTAATGAAGTTTTTAAGGTTTTGGTATGTGGAGTTCTAAATAATTATTCCGGATATCCTTCTATAACTTCATATAGTATATTTTAATAGGTTAAGTATGAGAATATGATCTATTTTAAATATTATAAACATTTTTATGGATGATAAACACACGTTATATACATTTTTAAGTCATGCATTTAGGAAGTCACGTTTTACACTTAAACAAAGAGTTAGCCTCGTAAAAATGACTAAATACAGCTTTAGTTTTTTTAAAAACTGCCACCTTCGTTAATGATTTTTACGGTAATTTAAGTCGAAATGAAGTTCTATATTTTATTTACAATACTTTATTTTATCAAGGCTATGTTGCTAAACAACGATAGACGACTGTAGTTGGTATGTGCCGGAAATATGTACTAGAGAAGAAGTGACGGCGATAACCATTTCGTTTGTAACTTAAGTGCTTAGTTTCAAGCATCAATACACTTAGAAGTCGTTAAATTTCCTTGCTGTTTTTCTTTAGGAGGCGTACCGAATTGTGGTTTTCCTGTTGTTATTGAGAGGATTAACGTAAATTTCAATGCTCTTCCGACTTTTCGAGTGAGATTTAATGTTTTTTTTTATATGTATAAAAAAATGTAATAAAATTCTTAATGCCATCACATATAATTCGATCTCTTTTTTTACGATTCTAACGAAAAATATATCTTAAGAAAATTAATTTTTCTAAAACAATACTCGATTAAAATTCTTACATACTGTAATTGAATCATTTTTAGTTTATAATTTTGGAATTGAATCTATGTAAATTTCTGATCAATTTGTTAATAAATGAAACGACAATCTAATTTAAAAAGTGCAGTTTTTAAGTTTTTTTGGTCTTCAAATTTTGTTTTTTTTTTTACGCTTTCCCAAATTCATTTAAGCCAATATTGTAAAGTTTTATATTAAGGACTGAATAAACATTAAAATTAACTACATTGCCTGTCTATGTACCTGTCTCGAACCAACAGCACCTGGTTGACCCTGAGAGAGAACGCCATGGATGTCGTCAAGGTCATTCGTCCTGACAGGTGGAAGAATATTCTTGTTATAATTCTGGATTCATGCAACAGATGGCGGCAAACTGTAAAGGAAGATATTTGAAAAACAAAACAAAAAAAAATATGCTATTGTGTTTGTTAGGAAACACAACATTCTTCTTTTTATATNAAAAAAAAAAAAAAAAAACTATAGTCTTAAAATCGTCTTTATTATGAAGAAATTTATCTTAAATTTTGGACAGAATATATAATAGCATTGAAAATAAAGCCACAACACAATTAAAATTATTTATAATTTTAAAATTTAAAATTATAAATAATATAAAATATATATAAATACACTATATCTTGACTGTAGAAAGAGTATAACAGTGTAAAAAAAACCTCGATTATCGTTTGTATAGCAAAGGTAATGATAGATATATTATTAGTAAAAATATCTGCATTTAAAATTTCATTTACTACTATATCTAGAATTTTAAAATAGGATCTTGTATCTGTAAATCAATATAGATAAAATGGGTGTAATATAAAGCTACGGATCTTGATGTATCAAAGACAAATTTTTTCCATAGATAGTGTAATAAATATTAGATAGTTGATATATTTAAATATATATATATATTTTCGTTTGATCAGAGAATGGTTCATAGAAGAATGAGAGAATGGAATGATTACATCTTTAACGATTCGAAGGACTGACGAATAAATGGGACAAAAAAATCTGAGAATGGAAAGAAAAAGTTCAAAACATGAAAAATGGTATTCACATTATTCTGTTTCAATATAATCAAGGTCTATAAACAATTACTTGATTTTAATCTATAGATAATTACAGTTGAAGCTATGCTAATGAATCAAATTCAGTGAAGAATATTGTGGTTAAGAATTTTTAAATAATATTTAAAATATATATATATATTTTTTCTTTTCCTTAAATGCGCTATATTCACCAAATATAGTTGCATGAGTTTTTAACGTAAAAAATTGTGAATGAATGCTATCTTTTATCGTAAAAATACAAGTTTTATATGTCGATAATAAGTAATTTTACGTTATACTCAATATTGACATCACTGAAAAAGATTGATGACTTTAGTTTAATTCGATGTAACATAGTTTCATAATGGAAAGGGATTAAATGAAGCGTTTTACGTTATACCTATCAGCATCTTTCTATAATTGTGCGATGTAAGACGAATTTTATAAATCATTTATGATAGATGGTGACAAGGAAATTGCTGCATGTGAACAGGTATTTGATCTGATCGTAACTCGAGTTGATTGTGTCCATTTTAATAAGAACCAATAGAATCCAATGATAAAAATTGACAGAGATAATATAAGAGATTACACGAGTAACCAAAAAATTGGCAGAATTTCAATTCCTATAAAACTAGCAGTGTATTTGCATAAAGTACTTGAAGTTAGCGAGGGAGTGAAGTTGGCAGCATGTCAAGAACTCGAGGTGGGAAAGGAGGAAAAAAAAAAAAACCATTATGCGGAACAGCGTGGTCAGGGATTTATTTAATATGTTGCTTATAATTAGCAGGTTTAATTGATAAAAATTTATTATACATAATCTGCGAGTAAAAATGGTATCAAAATTATTTTTAGCACGATAAAACCAGTTTCTGTTGTAAATGGAATGTTTTTTGTTGTTGTTGTTAAATTTTTAGTAAATTACCGTAATGGTCTTTTAAAAGAACATTTGAAAACGTACACACTTATAAAAGGAATATATTTTATTGTGTAATTTGTTGACTGTGTAGTGACGATAAACATATTTTAATCATTTCGAAATTTATTATTATTTTCAATTTTATTTTTAATATTATCTTATTTTGTTTACTAGTAAAGTTTTGACTTAACTCGACTTTATCATTAACGTATTATGTAAATCGATTTTGGAAAATTGCATAAATTTAACGCATCTTTTATTAAGGCTATTTTTAAAATATATTTGAAATAAAATCGATTTTATTGTAACATTTTTTTTTTACTGGTGAATAGTTTCCTTAATTTGTAAATTCCACTTCAGTAGAAACGAAATCGAAGATTTTTTTCCCCTTTGTTTGTTCGACATTGAAGTAATGAAAGTTTTTTTTTAATAAGTTATAAATGTTTCTTTAGAATATTTGTTGTTCAATTGATTTAGAATAACTTTTTCACATTGAAATAAGTTATCCATCTTTTTCTAACTTTTTTTAGATAGCTGCTATGAATTTTAAAATAACATATTTAGTATATACCATCTTCAAACAGTACAAATNTATTTAGTTTGATTTCAAATCGCATAAATTGCATAATTTAATTAATAAAACAATAAGAAAAGAGGTTAAAGTTGATTAAGGATATTTACTCTGGAGTAAATGGCAATGCCACATAACGGACTCGTTTGAAAATGACAACTAAACTGCGCTATAAGAAGGAAAATAAATCTTTTGTTTCGTTCGTACACTTCTGTTTTCTTTTTTTCATAATCTAAGCGAAAGGTCAAGCTGTCGTATACCATGTCACAAGAACTATTTACTATTTCGAGAGGCCGAGTAAATACTTTCGGTAGCCTACATGCCGGTTGAGTTCATTTCTTCAATGGATAAGAACCGAATATATAATTACTTGATTGTATAACCGGTTCTCACGGATGATCGGACATCGAACTGAATCACGTGACCGCAGTCACCAACATCGTGTGACATCTTAAAAATCACATGCTTATGCCATCCGAGTAAGATGCAGTTAAGCTAGTAGGAAGAAATAGGGGGGAGGGAAATGTTTTGAATGTAGAAAAGTGCCGCAGTTTGCTTGTTTGTTTTTGTGAGCAGGAGGAACGGGTGATACTTCTTCCACATTATCATGCTAATTAGCGTCGAGGAGAGGTAGAGCGCTTGCTTTTATCTTCGGACGAATTTAGAAACCGGTGAGCACCAGTGACGTCAGCTGTTCCATTCGAGTGGATTCATTTCCCCTCCATTCTTTTCACTGAAAAAAATACTAACAAAAAAAAAATATATATATATATATATATATTAGACATGGAATTTAGTTCGTTACTCCACCGCAGCTAGCGCTGATGACTGGGTTTCAAATCTCCGGAAGGTGTGAGTTGTAGATGTCGCCCGGCTTACTCTCAACTTTTTCTCCAGCAGCTATGTATCGGAAAATATTTATCTCGTCCTCTGTGACGTCAGCAAAGATTAAAGTGGACTGACAGTACTTGGAATGATCGGAAATGGGGAATTTATGTTGTCGTAAAGCAGCCTATTCTCCGCCAGTGACTTATTTCAGGTAAGTGGGAAGTGATATCAAGCGCAGGTTAAGGTCCTTAGGGGTACATGTAGAGCCGGTCAAATCCCGTTAGATGGTCCGGGAATTTTTTTCTTACTTTGTATAGAGTTCAAAAGTATATACATTCTGTAAATATTTTCAATTGTTTTTATAGTCGTCGTCTTAAAATTTAGGTTCCTGATGATAAAGAAAATTTTATTTATTCTATTCTAAAATCAATTTGTTTCTGTATATAATGTTATCGGATATTTTTATTATTTTTAAATATTATAATGTTGTTTTATATTTACATTCTATAAAGAAACACGTTTCAAATTATTTTCTTTCTTCATTTCCTGCCCTTTATAAGAAACTCTTGCTTCTTCAATGTTTGTTTGCGTGTAGTTTCTACGTTGTTCAAGAAATTAAATCTTTCAATACCAAAGTAAATAACCTATGTTTTTTTAAATACAAAACAATTGTTTTTTTTCATTATTTTAATCCGCTTTTTAAAATTTTTATTTTCGTAATTTATTAAACTACTTGTTCCAGTATTCTCTCGCTGCTTAAAAGTTTTTGAGTATTAGAAAGTTAGCATCTTTTGCAGTCTATTCAATACGAATCGTTTGCTTATTTTGTGAAATCAAAGTTTCAAACTGTTTTTTTAAGATAATTTAAAAATAGGACCTGTGTATATGTCCTTGTTTACATAGATGACTGGGCATTTAATTTTTTTTCATAAATATCACCAAAAACTGTCGAAGTGAAACGATATTTCGAAATTGCACCTATGTTCTTTGAGATTACGTGGCATTTCGAGTACTTTATAATATTTTCAAGGTCATTTCCTTCTATATTAAGGAAACCACTCTCACTTTGTTGGTCGTAACTTACTATTGCATTGTTTTCCCCATTTTTTTTGTTTTTTTTGCCGATATACGTTTTTCTATCTTCAGGGTTTAGTGTGTGATATCTTCTCACTCGTTATCGTAATCGATTCTTATCGTTATTCATAGAAGAATAGGAAGAAATTTGTATTTTTTTTTCAGGCTGGTATGCGATCAGTCATGTCGGGTGGATCGTTGTCATAATATGCCACACACACACACACACACACACACACACACACACATACTATCAGCCCGCTAGTGAGGTTAAAGACACTCAGTCTCGTACGAAACTCTCGGGCGAATAAATACCCCAGGCGGACCGGTTGCTAGATTTATATTTTGCTTCTGATACATCCGACACAGTGACGAGTCTCAAAAAATTATCCGTAGATAACCTTTTACCAGTATATAGAGTCGGCAGTCATATGTTTTACTTTAATTGTTCACCTAACATATCATGTTTTCCTATATCTTTCCGTTCTTTTTGTATTTTCTTCGTATGTTTGTCGTTTTGAGCTTATTTAAATAAGTAAATTTAAAATTAAAAAAAAAAAAAATAATAGGATATAAAAGTAACCAAATAGTAAAGAACTATTGTAAAATGATACTTTAAATGCGTTTCTAAAAATATCAGTTACGAGAATTGCATTATTATAATGATAGAATGTTTTGTATTATTTTTTTTTTTCTTTAAAGAATAATTATAGAATCTCCTTGGTGTTTTTCCTTTTAATATCAGCTCATTATTAAAAATTAATATTTCGAAAATAGACCAAAGCTGTTAGCTAATTCTTTTGATCGATTCTTTGATATTGTAAGAAAATTTTCTCAAATGTAGATTTTTTAATAGCATTTTTAATTCGTTTTTTTTAACTGATGTTAAAATTCAAGGAATTAGTTGTTTATAAAATCGTTATTATGTTAATAAAGGAAAGACTTTTGACGTGATTTTCCGTGATGTGTAAGTTATCCTCAAGTTAAGAAGGCCTATATGATAGGTAGACATGCGATAGAGAAAAATTGCTGGAATTAACGAGATGAAATTGTATATCCATTTATGGTATTTTCTCTAAAACAAGTATAAGCGTATCCGATTTCAATAATATTTTTTGCTGCAAGAAATTTTCGGAGTCGATTTTTATAATGAGAGTTTACGGAGGTATTCATTACCGAAAGTCTTAAGTGCAATTGAATTATGATTAAATTTTCATTATTCGATAACTGTTCGCATGATCAAGACAAAGTTTACAAAGTGCATTTTTTGCCCATTTATAGGCCTATATATAGAGAGAGATGTATTGATTTCTCCGTAAATAAATGATATTATTAAATTGTTTAGAAAAAGCATCAAGTTAAATAGTAAAAAGTTAAATGACGACTTTGATTATTTTGAAAATGTTGTACTTGTTCAGAGGTGTGCTAGATCACGTAAATTATTTATTCTTAAGCAAAACACTTCAGAAAATTTTTATTATTTAAATTATAATTCGCTTAATTTGAAACACGATTTCAGAATTGCAACGATTCAAGCATCATTCAAGCGATACCGTAATCATCAATATAAATGATTTATCGTAAATTTTTATCATTAATTACGAATGTTTATATTATTCTATAATTAATTTCGTTCCTCATCCTTTCCTTCGCCTATCTTTCTTTATCTAAACAATTGAACTATCTTCTCTATTGTCCGTTATTGGCCTCCTGCATGGATAGCTCCACAAAGGAAGTGATTACCAGGCGTGCTTAAACAACTTAATGAAGTCCTTGCTATGACCTTCACCTTTACTTCTAACGATAATTTCCGGTGGTAACATATGCATTATATATATATGCATATATATATAACAACAAACAAGGAGCGATCCACTTGGTATAGGTTCTTTTATAGGAAGAAAAACTATTGCGATCGATCGTCTAAGTTATCTAAACATAGTGCCTCAAATATTGATGAGGTCGGCCACCTTTATACGTCATCAATTCCTCCTAAAATTTTCATAGCAAGATTCTTTTTTTTTACCGAAATTATAATTAGGTGACGGATATAGCGGGCGCTTATAAAAGGTTACGTCTGGATACGTATTGGTATGCAGCCCAATGGCTGCTCGTAAATAGGTGTTAAATTCTAAAATCAGTTTTTTTTCTTTGCCATTTAATGCTTGTTTAACACAAGAAAAAAGCTTGGTTATAATATTTAAAGGTTATAAATTTTTCCATTCGGTTGATTTGAAATATAGGTCAATAAGTTTTTATCCCTCATTCCTCCAAATGTAATTTATAAATATATTAATTCAATTTTTGAATATTTTTACGGGTTTTTTTTCTTTCTTTTTTTTCAGTTTAAACTTTCTATTTATGAAACTTTTTTTTTTTGTTTTTATAAAATCGTAACTGGAAAAATACAACGTTGTTCTTAATTTACTAGGAATTTTGAATCATAAACTGCGTGTTAATTCCGAATCGATGTTGAAATTTCTGAAATTGATAAATTCTATTTACTTCTGTGTACGTTTAGTTTTTATATCTAATTAAGTACATAATTGAGTACATGAATAAATTAGAATTTAACTATTTTTTTTATATAGAAAAAATTTATTAACTGAAATAGAAAACGTTATTAAAGTTTTTTTTTTTGTTTTGCTTAGAATACGTCTTTATTATACAGTAAATATCGCTTGATGTAAATTTTTGTTAAATTTAGAATCAAGACATTTTAACACTTGAATATTAATTCGATGTGCTTTTTTTTTAAATATTTTCTTTCTGTTCTAATGCATTGTGATGTGTATCGAAGCATAACTTAATCGGAACATAGTTTTGCGATGTGAATATTAATATTCTTCAGTATTAAAAGGTTTTCGATTAGCGAAAAGATTGGCGAGTTCAAAGTAATGAAGGAAATATATATATATATATATATATATTGTTAGCCAAGCGCGCAGGATTTTTAAAAGAATGGCGTTTTAAAATACTTTATTTTCATAACGTAGCTGTTTTTATAATATACTGTATAGAGTAACACAATATAGTAGATTGAGAAGGAACTGTACAGGTACAAAATAAATATGCTGTATAAATTCAGTTCAATTCGATGTGTTATCTCTTGATACAATATTCTGCTTAATTTTATTTATTTTTTTTAAAAATTGTTTTCCAAAAAGGAAGGTTAAATCCCAAAACTCTAACCCATTTGCACAATCTTGCCTAGATCTGTCTTAATAATTTAAAAATGTTTATAGATCTAAAATAACATTTAAAAGTTTGAAGTTATCATAGCTTTCTTCTATTACTTAGTTAACCTTTAGTTACAGATCTTTTCATTTAAATATATTCTCTCATCTTTTTGATAAATAAGAGTTC
Source organism: Centruroides sculpturatus (assembly GCF_000671375.1). Classification (NCBI taxonomy): domain Eukaryota; kingdom Metazoa; phylum Arthropoda; class Arachnida; order Scorpiones; family Buthidae; genus Centruroides; species Centruroides sculpturatus. Next base: position 171,685 of record NW_019385705.1, on the reverse strand, counting down.
CTGCTTGAACTTTCAATTTAATCGCGTTAAGGTGTTAAGTATCTTAACGCGATTAAGTTTAAATGATCTTAATGCGGTATTGTTAGCTACGTTTAAGCAGAAACTCTTCACTTCTATCAGTTTATATAATCAAGTTATTTACCTGTAACAAAATATTCGATTTAGATAATATAACGCTTATGTAGTATCAACATTTTCAATTAAATTTAGTTATTTATATCCATAGTTGAATACCGAAATATGCTGGTATTTGAGTTTTCGCATCTTCATCGTATATGAATAAACTTTCATCTGTAAGGGTTCTGTTAAATCCTTTTGATACGTCATAAATTTATTGTACTGTATTCATTTCAAGAATATGCGTTTAAATTACAATTGGAAGTATTTATTATTCTATTTCAACAAATCATAGAACCAATTCCACAAATTCTTTTGGTGTTCGATGGCTTAGTACATGTTTTTATTTATTTATTTTTTTGTGGATATTGTGGCTCCTTAATAAAGAATATTATATTTCCAATAGATTTGTCTTGATTATAAAATTTGCTCCAATTTAATGAGCATTACGATATAATTTGTTAAAATGCCGTGCTTCTTGCATCAATATTTTATGCTCGCCTTCAATTTATGTAACCTGTAGATTTTAGACTATATCAGAGTTTGAGTATATTACAGTTCTGAAAAATAAAAATTTAAAAATTCTTATCACCTTTTTTTATATAAACGAAGAACTATTTTGAATAGTTTACTTATTTCTTCTTAGTTATGTTCTTAAAATATCTATAAAACAATAGAATAAGTGCAGAATTACATAAAATGCCGTATACAATGAAGAACAGATAAAATATTTTTATAATAATATTGCTTATTTACTATAAACGGAAATTCTAAGAACAAATAAACGACGACAAACTATTACATACTTCGATAATTAAAATAATTAAATGCAAAATAATAAAGCGAATTTAATACAATAATTTTTAAAATAAGAACAATATTCGAACGATTGCTTATATCCAAACACTTGCAGTGTTACACTTTTACATAAGGGCTTCATTGCTTCGTCACTGAACTTCGAATTCTAATCTTCCTTCACAAATATCTCTGTGCTAAAGTAGGCCCATGTATTATATTTCGGCTTTCTGTTAGTGGTTCCGGTAAGATTGAATATTTCTGTAAGAAAACAAGTCAAAATAACATGCACTGCTTCTAGATTTTGTTTTTCTCGACTAAAGTTTTCCGGATAGTAGGAATGATCATGTAATTCAGAAGCATGCCTAATATACACTTTTTCCGCGCCGGTTAACAAGTTAAGTATAAACACAGATGATCTTAATTCATCTATACCCATGGCAAGAAATCTGATTTTACCAATAAATGGCTTCATAACATTTCTTATTTCATTTCTCCTATATTCTTTGTCCATCAAATCGAACGTATTTTTTATCTATTCCACTTTTCCTCAATGCTCTTCTGACTTGTTCCTCGCACCAACGATATAAAACCAGAAGTAGCCTAAATGTAATTCTTATATCGATCGAGATACAAGTCTATCAATTGTTGAACCATTAAAGCGTATAAAATCGTTTGTTGTAAATATTTCTTCTACGTAATTATCGAAAGATTTCCAATAATAATACATATCTTGATCATAAAATGTGCATGCAAAATCGTGGATCGAACAGACATTTTGCAGTGTTATTTTCTGAATGGAGATATTTTCTGCATTTAAATTTTCTAAATCAAATATTCCACTCAGACGATACAGATAGTCTTGTGTGCACGTAGGAGACAAATTGTCTGACGGTCTAAGTCGGAAATGGCATAAAAATTAACTTTGAATTTCTTAACTGCATAGTAAAAGATTCTATTTTCCTGTTGATGAGTTTATTGAATTGTTCTCCTGGAACTATAATTTCTTCAAAATCCCGAGATCGAATTCGTATCTGACTCGAAGACATTTTCATTAATTGAAGTGTAGTGGAATGATAGAAAATTCTGTCGAATTACGACAAATCTGTAATCACAATATCGAAGTAAAAAAAAAAAAAATAAAAAATAGTCCCTTTTCCCAAACGTTAAGCTTTTTACAGCTTCCAATGACACTTCAACGACACTTTCTCAACTATTATATACTACTATGGATGTATGAATTTTATTTTTATGCCAGTATTCTTTCACCCGAATCAGAATATCCTCAATATAACTTTTGTCGTCTTTCTTCTATTAGCTGCAGAAAAGACCAAGAAATATTATCGTATACGTTCTATCGTCCTAATAATTATGTATATATTCGTATTACAAAATACTACATTCCGGTTTTGACTTGTTTATTGTTCATACTGCTTTGCCAGTTTAAAATTTAATGAATGTATTCATTTAATTTTAAATTTAACTTCAAAATTATTCTAAATTCATATTTAAAATTTTTTGTCATTTTACATTTTTTGACTTTTTTATAAATAAATTTTAAAAAATATATTAAATCGCCAATTCTGTAAAGGGCAGAGGGAGGTTAGATCGATATTTTACATACTGAATCAGTGTTTTCTTAACTTATATACCACTTTTACTAATTATAAATATTTTTTTTTCCTCCCGAATATTAAGCAACGTCTTAAAGTTTGTTTTTATAGTGTAAAAATGTATTTCTTGAACAAATTTCTATTTAAGATTACTTTTAAAATTATTTTTAATTATGAGAAAAAAAAAAAGCGATTTTATAAATAACCAGACAAAAGCCAATTTCGCTGCAAGTAGTTTTAAAATTACTGATGCAAAAAAATTATTTAATGCAAGTTTTTCTGCATTCTTTCTCTAATTTTTATAACAAAATCTGAACAAATTATATGTACTGTACAGTACGTACACACACACACACACACAGTATATATTATATAATATATACATACATACATTACACATGTAATTTAAACTATTTTAAATTGTAAACATTGTGGAATGGGCTACAACATGACTTGACCCATAAAATGTTCTTTAATTAACGAAACACGGTTATGCAAAATAAAATTCATTATGTTATATTGACGTACATTTTATAAGGATAGCGACATAAGCATGCAATTATATATAAAATTAACCTGCATCTGTATGTCATTATCTTTTAAAATATACATTTACATTATAAAACTTTTTTGTTAATTATATAAATAAATTTTATTTATAAAGGTTTCAAATTTGATTCAATGAATTCGTGAATTTATTTTACAATTTCTCTTTTCTCGAATCTGCTAAAAAAAAAAAAAATAGCTGACTCGTTGCATTGTTTTGACCTTAGTTGTACGACACTCCAGGGAAAGGATGTATCGTGTTCAGTATTTTAGGTATTCGTGATAAGCCATAATAATGCGAGTATCCATTAAGCAAGTAAATTGTACACGGGCGTTAATGTTCTTTATATATAATCACTTTTATAGAATTCACTTATATAGCATTTTTAAATGAATCTAGTAACAAATTTCAACTTGATTTGGTGTTACGTATTTTTATATACCAGTGATAGATCAATATAACGACAACTTCGTTGAAAACTGTGAGAATTAATTACATTTAACCGCATTTAGAGGAAGAGTTTTTATAGAAGCGGTCTCTTCCTCTGTTAACTCAAATTTGAGTTTTTTTTTTTTTTTTAATTTCACGACGAATCGGCACGAAAATAAATTTATACATAGAATAACATGGACAAGTGTGGTTTAAGCCGTAAGGCATGTGTACTTGATGCAATTTCTGTGCAGTCTACTAACGTAGAAGCGGCCAAACAGGATATTTTCTTCCTGAAATCGTTATATAAGAATGGATATTTTGTCTCAAGCCATAAATATGTCTGACAATTATTTTGCCAGAAATATCTTTGTACGTGTATACGGTATTTCATTCCAAGTAGAGAATAAAAGTATTTTATCAATAGAATAACTTCGTTATTATTAATCCTGTTTAGAAAAAAAAAAAAAAACGTTGTCTCACGTTTTTGTGTTATGTTATACAGATTTAGTTTGCTTTTATAATACTAGATGGCGCTTATTATATTTTACTATAGTGATTAACTATAATATAAACAACATATACTTTAGCAACAAATTTATAAAATCAATATTCGGGAGAACTAGAAGTGAATCACCTGTAAAAATTTGCACCTTTGACTCCTCTGAATTAATTCTAGTCACGTTTCAATTGAATATTTAATGCTATTTTTCTGATTCATCACAAAAAAAAAGCGTCATTGCAAAGGACATTCCAGAATTATTCACGACTTTTAATAAATTTTAGTTTTAGAAGACAACGTTTTTTTGTTTGTTTAAAAGTGTCTTGTTTCTGATAAGGAAAAAAGGCGAAGATTTATAATCCATTAATGATTTTAACTAAACAATTAAACAAAAGATAAGTATTAGACTCTTCGTAATATAAAATACAACCACAAGTTTTAGGTTAAAACGTGTAGTTTTTTTATTTCTATATTTTGAATAAAACTTTTAATTGGGTTTGCATTAATTGTTCTTTCGACAGAATGGTGTTTTGAATATTACAGCTATATCAACAACAGTTACGCTGAGCAAACAAACGTTTAATGCTATCTAGCAACTGATAATACTACACAATGGGGAGTAATAAAGCTATCTGCAAAATTTAGGATAATAAATCATGTCATTCGCACTAAGCTATCTAATTAATGCCTCGTTTAATTGAGACAAATAAAAAGATTTTGTCAGTTATAGATACGTTAATTTATACATCAACTCGACTTGATGTTTTCCAGACTAAATTCCAAACTGGGCGATAGCGAAAGTTTAAACTCGTACGAAGTCTCCCATATATCATTGGTTGTAAAGATACCGAGAGTCTGAAAATTGTAGAATTAGACTCGATTAAAAACAAACTTTCTGGTATTTTGCTAGTATTTTTGTGAATATATAAGCCTATATATATATTTTTTTACTATGTACTTAATTGCATTTTGAAACTTGATTTTTTGCGACTTAAGTGAATTTTTGCGTTATGAAAGTTTGTCCTAATTGCTGTAATATTAAATGCGTGAAAAAGAGAGAGGTCATATCGAGTGACTTGTTTTTTAAAAGATCTTTTACAGCTTATAATGAGTCGTATGTGCTATTTTATCTTGTCGTATCTTATAATTGAAACAAACAATGGATTGTATAGATCTACATACCTTTCTTAATTATACATATCTCATGCAGTTACTTTTACAAGGACGAGATTTGTCATTTACCACAACGAATCGTTGGTTCGATGTCTTTCGACTACTTTTTTGGATAATTTTTAAAAATGACCGGTTGTAGAATGAACATCGAAAATTCCGCGGATTTTTTAAATATTTTTTTTTTTTTTTTAGCACCCTTAATGAACTGCAGGTGTGACTAGTTCTCGAAACTTATTAAATACCTAACTAAATCTGAACTATTTTTTTGTGGATTCTTTAAAATAAATTTTAGGATTCAGATCAGCTTTAGTCGTCTATAATTTTATGTAAGAATCTTTTATTAGATAGTCGAGAGGGCCTAAAGGCTCAAATACTCTCTGTAAGTAGGTCACTGCATCGTTTGGAATATACATATTGTGGTTTCGTTATATATATATATATAGGCTATACCAGTAATGGCGTATCAGTAATGGTTACTCATCTAGAAAAAGAATTTTAAAAATTCAGTTTTTCCACGTTTTGAATCATCATATTGCATCTTTCATCTGCACGTGTTAGCCAACATCCCTCTGGATGCGAGAGACAGGTGAGGGAGTCACGTGCTCCTCTTTCCTCCCTATTGGTCAGCTGATCGTATTCACGTATTGGTAGTGGAGTCGGTCAGTCGGAGGCCAACGTCTTTGACGCTAGCTTTCTACGTTGACGACGACGATTGCAACTCTGGGATGATAAATCAGAAGAAGAGATATTACAGAGATGATGATATCTTTCTTATCCCCTTATCGCCTGTTACGTCATGTGGCTGTTGTGGGGATAAGCAGGCATTTCAGTCACGGAGTTAAGATGAGATTAAACTTATTCTCTAAATAACTTCGCTGCTAACTAGTCTACTGTCCGATTTAATATTCGACATTTAAAAATATGGGATTAGAGGATAAAGAGAATGAAAATCAAGAGAAAACACCGAACCAGAATACTGCAAGGAGACGGTGATTTAGTTAATTAAAAAGTATTTTAGCTTATAGCTCTAAGTTAATATATAAATTTTGCTCTTAATTTTGTAATATATATATATTTTTTAACTTAAGCAGGTAACTAAACAGACTAGATAATGTTTGCGTTTTACTTTGTTTTAACCATTCTATATTATAAACTGATAATTATAGAAACGATCATGTAATTTTTTTTTTTTTTTGGAAGGACGTAAAGAAATTTAACTTGAAAATTGTTCTGGGATATTTTTAATAGTTCTCGAATATTCATTTATTCCTTTTAGTGAAGTGGTGGGAAATTTGTTAAAACTTGCTTCAAAGAATAGAAAAATTAACTTTTGAAGTGTTAACAAACAGGTAACCACCCCTATTTTAATCGCTCACCTTATCAACAATTGTTCTGTCTTTGTTTTTAGTTAAAAGTATAACCACTAAATCCAGTCATATAAACGTGATAAGTTAGACATTTCTCATAACTTACAAAAGTATATTAAAGATTCGGTTCTGGACACACCTATTTATTATAAAAATTGGAAGCTTAAAGTTACCGTTTTTTTTTTCCTTGTGCTCAAGATAAAATATTTTCGTTTTTTAACTGTAAATAGACCTAATTAATAAAGTTGTGGGTGACAGCTATAAATTTAATAATTATAGAAGGAAAATGTAAACTTTATGTTTAACTGGTTATCTTTTAAGTTATAGTAGCACAGGTGAGACACCCTTGGCTTCGATATTAACTTTTTAAAAAAAAGTCCTGTAGGCGAAAAAGGGAAACCGGTCCCCGCTAACTTGTAATTACGCATTCTTCTACGGTATTCTTATGGTTAATTTATCTTTACGAATTCATAAACGAGAGAGAGAGAGAGTATTTAAAAGCGATGTTTAATCACTATATTGGACCCAAGAATTTAGGTCATCCGGGTACTGTTTCCGATTTTTAATTATAGAGAAATTCGTACGGTGTGTAACATTTTGGCATTCTTAAATTAATGAAATGCTGATAGCTTTTTGTTCTGTATGTTGGACGTGCAGCTTGTTTCTTTCTGCGGTTTCGCACGTGTAGTCTGTTGACATCTGTTTACTTATTTGACCTACTTGCAGCGACGATACCTGTCCCGTTTGCATCTGGTTTTTGTCATCGGCGTCATTGATCGGTACAGACGTCACGATCTGTTTAGAATAATTCTGAAACTCGTTTTGATTATCATTTTTATTAATATTCAATTCTATTAATGAATAGTTCCGAAATATAAACAACGGCATGAATTGTACTAAATCTTTTAACGAAGGGAATCGAATAACGTATCGAGTATTTTGCTCGTTAGTTTGTTTTATGAAATAGATGGCACTAAAATTGTGTCATTTTGTTTTTATTTATTTCATCAGATGGTACCGATAATAATGTGATCTATAGCTTCATGATGTAAATAAGTTTCTAAATATTTTATGTAAATCTCTCTCTCTTCCGCAATCAGATTTAAAAACTCGGTTAATACGTTATTATATATTCGATTTTGTAACCTTACTTTTTTTCTGAATATTTATGAATTGTGTGAAAAGTATTATGACAATATTTTGACTGAAATATAGGTATATTGAAGTAGTCTTTATTCGATTGGACTAGTTTCGGAACAATACATCGTAGATATTTGTATGACGCTGATTCTCATTCTCTCCCATTCCCTTTCTTCTCTTTTCACATGATTAACTACGATTATTTATATCTACTGTAACTGAAAAGATCTCTATACAGTTACATAAGAGATCTCTGGCTTTATCAAAAATTCATTTCACGGCTTGTTGATAATTTCAGCCTATTAAGTTTCTTTGTTGTTAATTTATATGTACTGTACAGTGCAATACTTAGGCACAGCTTGGCAATTACTAATAAATATCATTAGGGGTAGTGATAACTTTTGATGTTCAAATGCAATAATGTAGTTTCTTAAAAATTTTCACACTTATCGTATTTTGTTATTTGTATTGTATTGAAAGAGAGGATACGTTTTTATCATTTTAATAGAACTGTTATCAAAAAGTAACAATAGATCTTTTTTTATGCTCCGTTAGTTAGGAATTTAAAGTGGGCGGAACTAGAAGGAAGTAACACTCCAATGGAAGAAATTTCGTCCCAGACGGGAGTTTAAAGACCCGGTTGCAATGAAATTACTCTTTTGACTCTTAAGAAACATTTCCTTTTAACCTCTTACTGTGAGGAATGTTATTTAGGCTATTCGCATTGAATTTGTTGAAAAATAAATAATTTTATTCTGGTTTTTATTAAGGATATGGATATCCTGCTGAATCAGCATAAACTTATTTTGGAATCTACGGTCATAATATTGACTATCATCCCAAATTTACGTATTTTACTGAATATGTGGAACTTTGTCAACAATTCCCTTGATATATTCTATGCATTTCATCATAAGTTTTGTTTCCTTAAGAAATAAAACAAAAGAAACGATTAGGGAACTTACGTAACGAATTAAAATTTCTTAGTAATACTTCTCGTTATAGAAACATTACACAATTTACATATGTAAATGATTTTTTTTTAACATTTATCTACGAGTTGCAATTGTTGCCTAATTTCTATAAATATTATTTATATTTTTAAAATTCTTTCACACACAATTGTATATTCCAATTAGATAACAGTAGCTTATTAAACGATGCTATCTATCGTTATCGGTAAATATCCTAACGTTTTGAAAGAAAAGATCAAAAGTCATTTCTTTAAATAGATAAATGCATTATTAGATATGTTTTAAGTATGTTTCATTACTCTTCTCATTTTGAAATAAATAGCAAGATAATATATGTTATTACAAATATGAGTATTTCGATGTTCAGACAGATACCCTAAGATAAAATCAATTTAAACTGTATTAGAATTAAGGTATAAAAGGGCATATGTCATGGTAATTTTATTTAAAAGGGATAGTCCTACTAGGGATATTTCATCTATGGTTTTATTTTGACAATTGAGAAAAAATATTCAGTAATTTTTAGGAACTATAATGTAATTGAATCAGTTGCTTTATAGCAGTTTTTACAAATCGATTACTACCAGTCGACTCCCCTATAACACTGTTGATTATTCCGTTTTATATGAATTCCATGTTGTACCAGTCACACTTAGATTTTACAATACGTGTGCCGGGCTATGAACGGCAAACGTATTTGTAAAATCTAAGTGACTCGTACAACATGGAATTCATATAAAACGGAATAATCAACATGTTATAGGGGGGGGTCGACTGTAATTGGATATTCTATAAAAAACGTAATCTATGAATTGTTCAGAGATAAACTGATTATGTAACGTCCATTATGAAATTGATTAAGAGAAAAAGTAATGAAATTTGAATGATAGAACAATTGATTCATGAAACAAACCGAGAATTTTAACAAAAATATTTTAAGTTCTTCACGCAGTAATATCAAATTTTCTAGTCCGAAGCCTTTTAAAAGCAAATTCTCTAGTTTCATCAATTACGAAAGTGATCTGTGAAATCGATTTTTTTAAAATAAATAAATGATAAAATGCCAGGTAACGAAATTTCGATTTTACAAAGAAAAAAAATGATCTAATCAAAGAATTTGAAATATTCTTTTGAAATCGACAATATTATGAAATTTTAAATAATTGCATTCCATTAATTATTTGCATATATGTAAAAGGTTATCGGTTATTAAGTTACTTTCATACGTAAAAATTAGTAAATGACATTGTGTATTAAAAAAAAACTAGCCAACATTAAATTCAAACAAGTTTTTTTTAATGCAATCTATTAATTCTCGAAGGTAAATACGAAGATAAAATTAATATGTAAATGAAATATATTAATATTTTAAAATTAGTAAATGACATTGTGTATTAAAAAAAAACTAGCCAACATTAAATTCAAACAAGTTTTTTTTAATGCAATCTATTAATTCTCGAAGATAAATACGAAGATAAAATTAATATGTAAATGAAATATATTAATATTTTAACTCGAGCATAAATTATAGAATGAATTTCTTGACATCATATATTAATTTACTTCATAACATGCTTTTTAATTGTTTATTACTCGACTTTTATCTTTAAAAATCATCTTAAAAATGAAATATACTGAACGTACGTTCATATATAAATTGAATGTATTACTATTCTACACCAAATTCCTTACAAATTTGTAATTTTTGCATTTCAGCATTTCCGCGCGACACTCATTAAAATGCATAATCATACTACGTATACTTTTTAAATTTTATTTAGGACAGGGAAAAATATATGATAAGTTGTTTTTTCCCTCCTAATAATTAGCTAGATTTTATGAAGTTTTGCTCAATAATAATTATTATTAATGGTAAATATTATTTCTGGTACGTTTTTATTACTTATTTGTTACTATATCCGGTGTTTTTCGTAAACTAATTGGCTCAGACTGATATTTTTAATTATTTATAACATAAAGTACGTAGGATGTGGATACGTGTATGTGTGTGTTGCTTAAGAACAATTGCATATTTTTTTTTTTTTTTTTAATGGCTATAAATGAGTTCAATTATCTTCCAGAAGATGTCACCGCTTGGCTCCCGTCTCCCTTTTCTGTAGTACACGTGATATCCTGCATTTGTTCGGTCGCGTGCCGTCCTTCGTTCCCATTATTTATGATTATAGCTTAAAGACGCGCCATTGTGTATTTGGAAAATGGGACATTCGCGTTAACGTTATATACAGTAGTTACGGAAGTGATATCGAAAAAACTTCGATAACTTCCTATCGTTTCCATCTAAAAACTATAATTTCATCAATTTATGGATTTCGAGTAAAAAAGAGCCGGTTTTTCCGTCCTTGAAGCATGCTTCTTGAAGTTACCTTTTTGGTAAACAAGTAACCGAAACGGCGAAAACGTGTATTTATATACATGCATTTATTATTTATTTATTTGTTTTTTAATCGGAAGTTTTGCTGACGCGCCGTCGATTGCGACATTTCATAATTTTTCAACAGTAACACAAGATTTAAAATTTCCGTCTTCACGAAGCAAAATAATGCTGCGAGCTTCAAATACTTTTTTACAGATATTAATAGAAATTGTCTAACCTTATTTAGGCAATCTGCTTAACCATCGAAAATAGTCACAATCCGAATAATATACAATAGAGCTAATTGTTTTGTACTCGATTTGTCTGTGAGAAAATTCCGGCCCTAGTTTTTGTTTTTAGATACTATACATTATTATGAGCCTTGGTATATAGATATATCGTGTATCTCGCGTAAATATACTCGACAATTTCGGTTATGCAATTTATTATTATTATTTATTATTTTTTTAATGTAATGCGAATGTCGTAAATCATAATTCTGAAAACCTTGAAAAGTAATCTTTAAGTACATCTACGTCTTGAATGCTTAGTTCCACTTTTTCCTTTAGCTATTAATACGGATTGTTATCGTGAGGAAAGATATAGTAGAATTTTTAACTTTTATTTTTGATAGAGTATAAAACTTAACATTTATATTTTGTGTGTTTTGTGTTTTTTAATGCTGTATTAAGAGATTGTTTTTGTGCATTTTTCGCCCCAGTTCACGTTCTTACCTCGTGACCGTTTGTAAACTTTGACCGACTGATTTATTATAGTTAACCTCCAGTTATTTACAGCCTTTAAATCTACATTCCTTTACCCTACATGCTTTCCCTTTTCTAATAACAATGTTAATGTTGCTCTCGCGGATCAGATTTTTACAATTGTCTTTTATACGGTTAAATATGATGCAAAAAAATGTTGTTTAGCTTGAATATGCAAGACTAATAAGATAAAAGTTTTGTTTTTATTCCATGTCCGCGACTTGTTTTCTTGTATTTACATTAATGACTGCAGCAATATTAATTCCTGTCGGAATCGAAGAAAATAAATATTTATAGACATTATCGTGAAGGTTAATGAATTATTATGTTTTAACCTAAGCTAATATCTTATTTAAATCTGACCATGATAATAAATTTGTAATAATTATTTTCATCTCTGAGTCTTTTAAATAGTTGAAAAATTCCTACTAGCTTGAAAATCTTTCCATTTGAAGTAAGTGTTCTTTATAAAAAAGGAGCTAAACAGCGTATATAGGCTATAATCTACAGGAAAATAATATCGTCGAGTGGGTATGACAACTCTGATATTCCCAAATCAAATTGTAGTTTTATTTTGAAGAAGCGAGTCGCAAATGTTTAAATAATAAAACTATACCAAAAACTGAAAAAAATGCCTTCTAATAAAGAGAATTCTTCGGAGTTCCCATATTGTGCTGCAGCACACACAACACACAATAATATCAAACACAAAAACCGTACAGTACATAAGTTGTGTCATTACCAAACAGAACAAATAGATATTTGTCAAAATAAATGTAATATTTGTGTATTTTTCGTCGTAATGGAAATTTCATAAAGAATTGTATTATTATTTGTGGAATTAACATGTTTCCATGAGCCTCAAGAAGAAAAACCAAAGTAATGGATTCTCAAAGACGGCCGGTTTCCGATTTTTTCGTAGAAAACTTGAATAAGTTTGTTTTGTGTTCAATTTTTAGCTTTGCAAAATCATAAGCAATAGCTGTTTGTGTTATTGTAATAGTTTCTAGTGATTACTGTTTTCTATTTTATTGTGTTAGTGTTTTTGTTATAAGTGAAATGTATATTTAATTAAAAGAATGTATTCCATTTATTCAATTTGTACTTTGTTTTTGGATTTAAATAAATGTTTGTCCTCATCTTTCGTCATAATGCTATATTTTTTATTCCGTAAAGCTATATCATTCCATCAAAATATAGAAAATATAATTTGATATAATTTTGATATAATTATATAGACGCTGTATATTAGTGTAATTATGTATGTTATCATTGATGAATTTAAATTATATCAATATACAGTGGTACCTCAGGATACGAAATTAATCCGTTCCGAAACTGAGATCGTATCATGAAAATGTCGTAAGGTGGATCATCTTTTCCCATACGATTACATGTAAAACCAAATAATTCGTTCCAACGCGAAAAACATACTCAAATTAAAGCCAAGTAATACATTAAAAAAATAACTGTAGTAAGAAAAACAAATGAAAAATGCGAACTAATGTAACGTCGTATGGTGAGTTTTTGTTCGTATCGTGGAGCAAAAATATGTTCGAATTTCATGTCGTATCCTGAAAATTTCGTATGCTGGGGCGTTCGTAACCTGAGGTACCACTGTATATCAAATATAATTATGTTAAAATTTATTTTTATCAAATATCTTTTGTAATTTTATCGAAACTATTTAGATTATTTGCGATATATTTTATATATCAAAAATACTCGCGATAAAGACAAAAATTTATCAGTTTGCCGTATTTTGAAATTTATTCTTTCATCTTATGATATTTAATAATAATCTTAAATTATTTTTCCTTTCAAAGGAATAAAACTTGGTTCATACTTATCAAAAATATTAGAATATTTTAATAAATTATATAGTTATAAATTGTTCAGTAATATATAGGCCTATATATAATAATTTGACTCAAGATAATCTCATATAGCGTGATTTTTAAAATTACATTAATCAAAAACATCCTTAAAACCATGAAGATATCCGTGCTATTGTTTAAAAAGTCTTAGAGTTAAACCGTTTATGCGAATAAAGTTTTTTTTTTTTTATTATTTTTATAAAATCGTGAAATAATTCGCTATAATAACAACTTTTAGATGTGAAAGTTATTTATGCAGTTTTCAAGGACGGGCGTTGTCGGATAAAAGTTGTCAGATTATCAAGTCGTACGGATGGATGCACCACTACTTGACGATTCAGGCGCTAAAGTTCCGCACCGTTCCGTTACTTCATATCAAAATACGGTCACGGATGAATGTCATATACTTGTTGAGACTAAATTAACGACACTATATTGATACTCTTCGTAAAACCGATTGTCGTGATGATATTTGTTTACATTTAAAATTTTGAAACGGGTAATAAATCTTTATACAATTTAAGTTGCATCGTGTTTACCTTCTGAAATGCATTGCGAAGGTGTTTCTTCGGATATTTTAAGTCGTGACTGGAGACAAAACATGCATAAAACAATGTCGCCGAGACCCCCCTCCTCTCACATGATGTCATAATTGGTAATTTACGTGGCATCTAGCCAATATTTTATATAATAAGTTAAGTATACAAGCTAGCTTTGTCTCTTTAGACATCTCTACTCGCCCATTTTACTTATACTTAAACATGCTAATAAATTTTGGGAGTAAATATAATAGATGTGTGCCGTCTAGTTTCTTTTTTTTTTAAATTTTAAATGAAGGTTATTTTAAATATTACATGCATATTGTTTATATTTTGTATTCGGTTATATTTATATTTCGTATAAACTTTACCATTAGATTGTCTCTCTCTACACTTTACATGTTAGAAAAATATGTAACTTATTTCAATTTTTGTAAATGTGTAATTCTACTTTTAACTTATTAAAAGTTGTAATGAACATCATTTTTCACCAAACTAACACTGAATGTAGCCTATATATTAAATACACAAAAATTTGTAGCACAGCGTTAACACTTGCAAATTCGATGATGTAAACTGTGACACGGATAATACAGTCGACCCCCTATAACACTGTTGATTATTCCGTTTTATATGAATTCCATGTTGTACGAGTCACGTAGATTTTACAAATACGTGTGCCAGGCTGTGAACGGCTCACGTATTTGTAAAATCTAAGTGACTCGTACAACATGGAATTCATATAAAACGAAATAATCAACAGTGTTATAGGGGGTCGACTTGTACTTAGAAAATTGCGTCTCTAGGTCACATGTGTGTGAATCTTATTGAAAATTTATCCAAGACAGTTCTGAAAGTTTTCTGATTCGATTTCTCATGTAAATTCACTATCTTGACCTCATTTTACATAGACCAATATAATATAATGATACTCTATACAGGCTAGTTAGTATGACACGTTGACCCTGGCGAAACGCTCTATAGTCCGATTAAATCATAATCGTCTTGTCAAGTGGACAATCCAGGGCAAGCAGCTCTTGACTTTCCTATCTTGAAAGACAAAGTTCTAATAACAGTTATATATGACGAGTTCGACGGCCTAAATTATCTTTCTTTCGAGTATAATTTCACTTTTTTTTAATATTTTTTTTTTATTGAAGACTATTTTTAAGTGGATAGTATCGAAACAAATAGATTTGTTATACAGTATTTGAATTTGCAAAGATTTAAAGCCGTGTACCTTTACCATACATCTCTACGACTACGAGCGAATAATCGTACTCAAAATAAAAACAAATTCTTAATATTGCAGTGTTAAATTATTCGTATTCTTTTTCGTGACGTCATAAAATAGCCTGTTAGTCACGTGTGCTACACGTGCGAAATGTTAGCGGTTGGTTTCTCTCACTTAATATTGTTCGCATGTAATGTATTGTACGTTCGTACTTGGGGTATGTTTTAGAATTTTCTCATTTTCTTCTTAATTTAATAAATCAGATTTAGAATTAAGTCTATCTCAGTTTATAAGGAATTCTAAATTATTATACGCATAACTCCCGAGATCCTATTATTATATCATCGTAGGTCTTAGAAATTTGATTATTAATATAAACTTACTAATTAGTTTAAAACATTTGTAATTTTCAGCATTTTAACCTACATTTGATTATGTTTTTTTCTTTCAAGCAGATTTTAATAGCTATTATATTAGTAAACTTACAGTGTAGATGAAAGATTAACTTATTTTTTGTAATTGTTTTTTTGTGTGTACACTTGAATCTCTGTTTTAATGGTGTCTGAGTGACTTTTTACAACTGTTTGAGAGGGTTACTCGGCATGGCACTTTGTTTTTTCTTCGATATTATTACAGTTTAAATCTTAAAAATATTTATTTGGATATAACGCGATTGAGAGAACGCTATTTTACCGTTGTGTTATTAGTATTAGAAGAGAAATGATGGTGCAGGTTCAAGGACATCATTTACCTAAAACAGGGCCTCGTTTAAGTATTATACGTGATGGAATTTCCAACATCGTCTATACCTTAACATTCTACGTCATATAGGAACTTGTATATTGGTGCAACGTTGTTGGCAACAGAGCGTTAAATTATCTTAAAGCTCATATGAGTAAAAACCGGAATCGAAAATAGAACAATTGGCAGTGCATGAAATTAATTAGCATTAACCTTTTTATGTTCAGCCGTACGGTATTCTATTTACGAGTTAACGGCTGTCAATATTAGTTACCTAATTAATTGATAGGAGAAAAATCGTGCGAAATTGGTCGATCTCTCTTCAGTAGAGTCTCTTCCGAGACGTCGCATTATATGTCCTCAAGGTTATTTAAATCTTCCTTGTTAAAATCATTAAAGTGTTGCGTAATACGTAACAATCAATTACTTAACATCGAACGATCTTTAACTAAAACCAAAAATTTAATTGTGGGTTATGTTTAAAAATTGCACTTTTAACATCTCGAAACATCCTTTCTCAGACTTTTTCTTAATTGATGACACAATTTTTTTTAGTCGGCATCTTATTGTCAACCATTATTCGTAGTGTCGCTTGTCCTCATCAGTTGAGCTTAACTCTACATCCTGTGTCCTCGTCTCTTTCTTAACGAGGCGCATAGTCTAACTTATTATAAATTGTCTTACGTAAGATTTTCCTGTCTATCTTGGCTGTAATTCTTGCGTTTCGTAATTAGATATCTGAATAATGCTCATCGTATGTTAATTAAATCTTCTTTATGAAATTGAAGAGTGCAAGTATTTTAAGGATATTATTTAAAATATAAGAAACAACTAATCTTTTAGATTTTACTTTAATAAAGCCCGAATCCTAAACCATCCTAAGTCAAACTACAGTTAATGATTTCGTTTTTAGATTACTGTTGTGAACTAACGGGTTTTAAAATGGCCAATGCACTAGTTTGCCAAAAACATTGATTTTTCTCAAGCAACAGATAAAAATTTAGATTGATCAAATCGAATTCTGCATATTATATGTTAATCGAGGAAATGTTATGATCTTATTAAATTATGTAATGCATCCTTGTTTTAAATGTAACGTATAGTACGTCAGTAAATTACTTTTTTTTTTTTTTAAATTTTAAATATTGTGTTCTTTCTGTATTGAAAACGAACGTGGACTTGTCTGTGAAATAATGGCGGTAGAATAGTGATACAGGTTTTATAACGCGAGGCGACATTAAGGGAAATTAAAAACTATACGATCGAAAACGGTTAGCGAAACGTTTTTTCTATTGTTATAATCGGATTTTAATGTTAAGATTCTTCAAACTCGACGACCGATACATCATAATCACGACCAGTCTCGATTCAATGGAAGTTGTTCCCTTTTTTTTTTTTTTATTTTGGTTAGTCGTTTAATGAACTGAAGGAAGGGAGGCATTCCCTTCCATCTCTCGGTTGGGGCGTCCTTGGATTGACCTTCGTGACGTCAGTTACTTGCCAAGGTCGCAGTCACTAGAATGGGATTTATGAAATATCCTGATGTCTGTTCTGAAGCGGGATGAAAACTCCTAGATTCAAAAATGCATTCTTCCTGCCTTTTTAAAAATGTTTTTATAATTGAAAAGTTTGTTTAAAAAAAAACATTGTTTTAAATTTTAGAATGACTCTTGGATTGTGTTCAAACATTTTTAGGATATAATAGATGTGTGCCGTCTAGTTTCTTTTTTTTTAAATTTTAAATATTGTGTTCTTTCTGTATTGAAAACGAACGTGGACTTGTCTGTGAAATAATGGCGGTAGAATAGTGATACAGGTTTTATAACGCGAGGCGACATTAAGGGAAATTAAAAACTATACGATCGAAAACGGTTAGCGAAACGTTTTTTCTATTGTTATAATCGGATTTTAATGTTAAGATTCTTCAAACTCGACGACCGATACATCATAATCACGACCAGTCTCGATTCAATGGAAGTTGTTCCCTTTTTTTTTTTTTATTTTGGTTAGTCGTTTAATGAACTGAAGGAAGGGAGGCATTCCCTTCCATCTCTCGGTTGGGGCGTCCTTGGATTGACCTTCGTGACGTCAGTTACTTGCCAAGGTCGCAGTCACTAGAATGGGATTTATGAAATATCCTGATGTCTGTTCTGAAGCGGGATGAAAACTCCTAGATTCAAAAATGCGTTCTTCCTGCCTTTTTAAAAATGTTTTTATAATTGAAAAGTTTGTTTAAAAAAAAAACATTGTTTTAAATTTTAGAATGACTCTTGGATTGTGTTCAAACATTTTTAGGTGTTAAAAAACAATAGAGTAAATATCAATAGCAAGAGATCTTTCGAATGTTTTAGAACTTGATCTGAAATAGTATGAAACTAATTCAAATTCAGTTCTAGATCCGGCTCTGAGCTTGGAGCCACTATTTCTTCAAGGAAAATCCCATTTTTTTTATCATCACGAAAACTGTTATGATCTTACCACAAAACCTAAACCACGTCATCTTCAGAAAAAAGTGTTTATGAAATATCGAAAATCTTATCAATGTAAATTCTTGACTTATTTAAAAATCTATTGCTGTAAACGATCAGTAAACAAAAACTCTGAACCTATTTAGTTTCATTATTTACTTATATATATATATATATATATATAAGTATATAGGCCTATATATATATATTGAAATTGAAACATATATATGTTTCAGTTCTTTACCCTTTCTATTTTATAGTTAATTTTTATTCCATCAGTTTAAAAGTTCTTAATTTACGATTACAGTACGAATTTTGGATATATTCAAAGTTCCGATAAACCTTCGTGTTATCAGTTTAATCAATTTTTGAAAAAAGTTTTTATACATAAAATTTAACTCGGTAGAACGATTTAATAAAATACTTTAAAATTTTCTCTACTTAAATATTACCGGTATAAATTTGTAATCTTGCTATTTGTTTTTTTTTCTGTGAATTAATGACTGACAATCATAAGCTTGCTTTGTATTTATTTTTTCTTGTAGTCCGAAGATGAAGAAAGCTCCGCCGCCACCTTGCGTGGCAGGTGAAAAGACGAACGGAACAATATCGAATCTATCCACACACGAAGTAATGGCCCATCATCTTAGTGAAGATTGTGCCATTAACGAACTACTGGAAGGCAACATGGATTTGGAAGTGGTCCTGCCGGATTCGAAAACAGTTCGTATGACCGTTGAAAGAAGGTAAGAAATGTTTTCTATCATTTAATTTTTTTAAATGAATTAATTTTTTTTTCTTACGCTGTTCTTCTCTGTTAGATTCGGTAACCATCATGATTTAAATTCGATTGCCCAAAACCTTTTTTATAGAATTTCCGGATGACATCCCATTAAGATAACGTAATAGTCACCAAGGTCTTTAATTGACTGTCGTTTTTCCTATGTTAGTTAACTTTAGAAACTAGAAAATTATATATAAATTTATATAAAAGTTTAAATCTTAGTTTAGATTATTTAGTTCTCAGAATTGTTGACTGATCCAATGACGCGGAACTGCAAGGTGGGGAACGTGCTTCACCTGAGGGTCACAACCTTGTTTCATCTAAGCAGGTGAAAGTCTATCCGCCTACATTCACCGTAACTCAAAAGAAGAAACAAAAAAAAAAATTCCGTATCGCAACTTTTATTTAAGAACATTTTATATCGATTTTTCTTGCAACGTCACTTTAATATGTAAATGCTAACCTTGACACGTCTCTGTTTGATATCCTGTTGTTTAAGAATGGACTATAATGAATGGAAAATTGTGTGTACTGATAAGAAAAGTTGTATGAATTTTTAAATTTTTTTTTTAAGTTTCAGATAAGTTAGTTATCAGTTTGAAGGGAACAGTTAGATTTTCTTCACGTAAAAAGAGTTAAATCAACGTTGATAACCGAAATAAGGATGTTTTGTGTTTTCTTAATTAATGGAAAGTTTTATTTTATTACATCCTCATAGCAAAATATATAAATATATACGTACACATATTCCATGTGTATCGATATAGATGAGTAATCCAATAGAGCTGGCGGATATTACAGCTACCGTTTTGAAAGTTAACTCCGCCTATTTCATACTCATTCGTCCAATGAGAGAAGAGATGATACGAAAGTTGCGATTCCGCCTTTATCAGTCACGTGACAAACTCCCTCACTAGATGTATCCAAACACCGTCTAAAGCGGAGATACTAGTTTTTTTTAATCCAGGCCGAAACAATCCGCGATAAAATATGGCTATGGTAAGTTAAACTTTATTTTATACATTTACAAACATTTTGTTAGCTTTTTATGTATCTAGTTAACAAGTAGGTGTTGTAATGATTTCCTCGTATCTCTTCGGTTTTATTTCCGTAGAAAATTCAGTTGCGCCGAGCGAGAATCGCGAATTCTCGCTAAAAGTGAAAGTTTGTGCCATATGAATGTTTAAAAGTGTAAAAAAAACGCGCTTATTTTTGCTCGAAGCTAGAGAGAGATGTTTACGGATAATGCTTTACCTGTTTTGTTATTTCGAATTTTCCATTTAAATATTTCGTTTCCGATACGTTAACGTGTTGCCGACTTTGATTTACAGTCGACCCCCCCCCCCCTATAACACTGTTGATAATTCCGTTTTATATGAATTCCATGTTGTACGAATCACTTAGATTTTACTAATACATGAGCCGTTTACAGCCTGGCACACGTATTTGTAAAATCTAAGTGACTCGTACAACATGGAATTCATATAAAACGGAATTATCAACAGTGTTATAGGGGGTAGACTGTATTTAGAGTTTACCTGCATAGTTTGTATCCTAGCAGGAAAATCCTTGCCCCCCATTTCACAACTTGGCAACTAATATTTATTAAACAGTTCCAATTTACAGTGTCCCGTTTGCCAACTGCGATAAACTGACTGTTTTTATTTTTGATTTTTTTCCCCTCTTCTGTTTCTGTTTATGATGACAACGTGGCATTCCCAACAAAACCTATACAGAATTGAAAAGGAAATTATCTATTTTTTTTTTTCCTTCTCTAAATACAAATCTAAGCGTTTTTTAATTAAAATAGTTTTAAGTGATGTCATGTAGTGGTAAAATGCATTAAAATTGTTTCATTTAATCAGGTTTAAAAGAAGGAAGCATCTAAATTACAACTTTAATTGCTGTAAAAGTTAAAAATTATCCATTTAATGAAAGTTTGCAGATAATTTTTCACATATCTTATGTATATGTCATGAATATAGATTACCCCCATGAATTAGTAAAGTGGTTTAAATTTATATAAATTGTTCTATTTAATTTTTATTTAGCCACTCTTTTCATTTTTAATATAATAAGTAGTACAACTATATATATATAATTTACAGTCAAATAACTGCGATTACAATGATTAAAATTTTATTATTGATGATTTTTAATTATTGATGAAATTAATAATCATATTTTTATGTAATTTTGTTTTTTTACAACCTCCAGTCTAACAATTTCAGTTATATCGAATTTTATCTTGTTGGAAGTATTAAGTTTGTTGTTTATACATACCATAATAATAAAGTTATTTATAATATGTCAAAAGATAAATATTATATAAAGTCATTTTAAACATTTTTTGTATTTGAATTTATATCAAATAAAATTTTTCTTCTGTTTTTTCATTTGTTACTTTAATTAAGATAATTAAAAATATAGTTGCAAAATGTAGAAATCAATAAAAAAAAAAAAAAACAATCACATTGAGTTAATAATTTTTAAGTCAGAAAATTTTAACTAGAAATTCGTATCTTTTAGTTTTATTAGTGATATAACTTATGTAATTTTATCAGAAAATATTTTTAATCTTAGGAATTTCAAATATATCAACATACCAAAATTTTAAAATTAGGACGACCTTTGATCTAATGAGGCATGTATTCAGCAATAAACAAGAAATCTCAATTGCCTTATCTCATGTCAGAAATTATATATCACAAAGGTTTATTATTAGAGCTGTTTACATAATAAACTTTTCAAGTTTTATTTATCTATTTTTCTCATATTCTAATATTAAAGATTTATTCAAGAATAAAAGCTAAATTCTGCAAAACTTTAAAACTAAATATGCATTTATATTTTTAGATAGTTTTAATATACAGTATGTATGTATGTCATGTTATCACTTCAGAAATGATAATCAAAACAAGTAGATAATTGATAATTTAATTTCATGGCATTGCACTCTTATATGCTTGGAATTTTTCATAATCAAGTTGACGTTGTCATATAAAAATTATTTCTTACAACAGAAATGATCTAAAGGTATGTACTGTACTTATCAGAAACACAAATTTTTAATGCTAAAAATGTATGATGATTTTATATAAAAAAAAAAACTTTAATGATTAATTTAAATATGATGTAACTCAGTCACTTTAAAACTTGATTATAGCTTTAGGCAACATTTACAAAACATTAAAAATTATTTACAAAAATAATTTTAACTTTTGAATAAAATATTATTTTGAGTCCAATACATATATGATTTTTTATTAGTAAAATCAGGATTTTTAAATAAAAAAAAAATCTGTTGAAATATGTATCTTATGTATTATCAAATTATGTCCAAATCTTTGTTTTTAAAACATTGCTGAGTTTTTTTATTTAAATAATGAATTTTCTAATTTTTAAAATATATTACAATTATATCAAAATATCACTTCTTTTTTTTCTAAGATGGTAACTAAAGCATTTGTATCCTAAATATGTTAAGATCTTAGACTGGTTATAATCAAAGTTTTAACACATTTATCTCTTGGAATGTTTATTAGCAGTGATAAAATACTAATACATTATTCTTCAAATAAATTGAAAAGTAGTTTAGTGTAACAAAATTTTGTTATACTAATCTTTATTCTCAGTAATACTCAATTTCCTAAAGTAAGTAAAGACTTTTCAAATTTTATTATATAATTGATTATAGTATAAACTTTTTATTTTTAGGATGAACTGAATCTATTAACATATTTTGATTCTCAAAATTTACTTGTAATTTGAATCTTACAACTTTTCAATAAGACAAACTTAGGCTTTCATCTTGAGCATTGAAAACTTCATATTTAGCACATTGACATTTTAGATTGAAGTTACTGTTCTAGATCTAATTATAAATTTCTAAAAATTTATAATCTCCCAAATATTAATTTCAATGTGATAAGATATTACAGCTGTTTCCTGAATGTATGAAAATCACAAGACATTGCTTAAACAATGTTCATATTACAATTGTGACAGATAAAATTTGTATTAGTGTTGTTTCAAATAATTTCAAGATTGTGTTAGTTGCATCTATGACGTTATTTGGATGCAACTTTTAAAAACTTAACTTAACTTTAATATATAAGGAATAACATTTATAACTAACAGAATTTTTTTGTAGTTGTCAGATATAAGACAACATAGTTCCATTGTACCGTTAAATAGTTTTGCAATAAGGTAGCAGCAAGATACTTTTTAATAAAATTTGTCATTTGATATAACAAATATTTTTAACTAAAACACAGTTCAAGAATGTTTCTCTGAAAATATATTTTGCAGCTTCATTGTTTGTACATTTCAAATACTGTGTGTCTGATTTAGCATTAATTTTATAAAAATTTGGGGAATATATTTAATAGTTTCTCATAGATTGAATGCAAATATTGTTAGTTTTTCTTTTCATAATATATTAACAATTAAAATTTCCAGTATGTCTTCATCTGTTTTGTGTGTGTTTTTATAGATTCATCTTAAATTGTAATGTCAATAATGATTTTTGTTTAGCTGGGAAAGCATACTTTTCTGATTGTGAATAAAATAGAAAAGTTTTCCATTACTTTCTAAAATTCCTTAAATGATGGATTATTCAATTTCTATAGAAGAAAAAAGATGAATATGCTTTTAATTAAGTTCTTCCATTTTATATATACACATATATATATATATATAATTTTTAAAGCTATATGCTATATTGAGTCTGTGTTTATAATTTTTCATTTTATAAATTTTAAACTAAGTCAGTAAATACATAAAAATTTATATGGCAAAATTTTAGTTATACTGTATTCTATATTGTGTACTGTATTCCAGTGGTGATACTGCCCCAAAGAGATGGTGTGAAAACACTAATGAGGGTACAGAACTTTTTATTTTTAATAAAAATATATGCATTTTTTATTATAATATTTGTTTTTGTATTTGCAAGTGTTTTAGATTTTACTGCTTATTTGTAGAAACATTTATTATTGTAATATTCCTAATATTGAAAATTTTTTGTTTAAACAAGTCAGAGATATTAAATACCCCTGTGATCGAAGTGTATTGGGAATGTAATGATTCAATAAAATGCAAGATTTTAATTTATCAAAATTTATTTTGTTTCCCTTCAAAGTACAGTAATCATCTCCCACTGTAATGCATTTATGCAAATGTTTTTTCTAATCCTCAAAACATTCTTTAAAGTTGTTTTCAAGAAACTCCCTTCTGGATTTGCAGCAAATTTTGTTTTAGGGCATCAGTTGACTCAAAATGGTGATCATAAAGCAGAAATTTTAGTTGAGGAAACATAGTCACATTGTGCCATTTCAGGAGAATATGCAGCTTGTAGAATCATATTTGTTGAATTTCTGGTCAAAAATTCTTAAACAACAAGAGCATTGTAAGCAGCTGTTATGGTGCAAAATCCATGAGTTTTCTCACCACAAATCAGGTTATTTTGTACAAATTGCTTCAAGCAAACAATTCACAATGCTCAAATAATAAATAATCTTTATTGACAGTTGTGCAACAGAAATTCCTTCAGACTGGCCAAATACCACGACAGTTGATGAAAATAACCAACATGACCTTGATTTTTTGACTGTGACATGGTTGTTTTGGTCTTGCTTCACTTTTTGAGCACCATTCACTTAATTGTTGAGCTATTTCAGTGTCAAAAGTGTAGATCCATGTTTCATCACCCATAATAATACGTTTTAAGAATGATTTGTGTTGAGAGAACATTTCCTCTGTCATTTAAACATGTTTTTAGAAAAATTTAACGTTTTCAGATTTTATACTCGAGAAGCAATGTGCCACAAGCCAAATGATCTTTAAAAATTGCTTGACAAGATCTAAACGATACTGGAACATGTTCAATAATGTCCCTAATTGCTATACATCAATCACTATGCACCAAATCTCTGACTTGAGCAATGTGTTTATTTATCAGTTTAAGTGGATGGACAACCAGAGCATGGTTCATCTTCAATGCATTTCTCTGAATTCCTTGGACATTTTGTATCACTCAAACTTTTATTTTTGATAGATTATCATCACCAAAGACTTTTTGCAACATTTGCAACATTTTTATAACTGTAATTCCATTGTGAAAACAAAAT
This sequence comes from Centruroides sculpturatus, assembly GCF_000671375.1. NCBI lineage: Eukaryota > Metazoa > Arthropoda > Arachnida > Scorpiones > Buthidae > Centruroides > Centruroides sculpturatus. Next base: position 146,116 of record NW_019385705.1, on the reverse strand, counting down.
TTAATGCATATTCTTTGCTCAATTACACTCAACATTTTTGAAAAACCACCACTGAAAAAATTCCTTACACACAAAACAAGTGTTGATTTGCAAACAGAAACAGATGATGATATACAGATTGCTGCTAGATGTCAATGAAAGTTATACCAAACAATAAAAAAAATAACGACAGTGCCCTCTTGCATGCATGCAGTTTAAATGAACCATTCCCAATACTTTTTGATCTCGGTAGTATTAAAGAAGTTTTAAAAGTGGGAGTATGATTTGATTTTTTGCACTGCTGTAATTCTGTAGCATTATAAAGTGATAATGCCATGAAATACGTAGTAGGCCTTACCATATGCAGACAATCCTGGGGAATGGAAACTACATAAAATAAAATTTCTTAATTTATTATGCACTAAATTTTTTAAGATACCTAGTCTTGTAGCATATCTGTCATGCTCATTCTCATTTTGGAAAAGCATTACTAGCTCGGTTTTTGTTTTGCAGTATCATGTCATGTCTGTTTGATATTACTGTTTCTTTGTTTCATTTATACTAATTACTTTGTAAACATGGTTCCAAAATGCAAGAGTTGATACTGGTAACTCTGATAAGCCAAAGAAAAGCCACAAAGTATATTTTAAATGAAAAAACTATAATTTTAATTTAGTGAGGAAAGAAAAAAGTCTGAAAATTTTAAAATTGTTTTTATGATTTGTTGTATTATGGTCTTTGTTGTTAATATAGTTCTTGCTCTCAGTTCCCATTTCAAACATGTGCATATCACTATAGTAGGTAGCAAGGGTTTAGATATGTAGTCACATTCATCGATGGATATTCCAGGTGGCCTTTTATTTGCTTTATTTACGTTAAAAAGTGTGATAGCTATATCAGTATAGGAAATACTTAATGGAGTTCTCTATTTTACAGGAATTTCTGCTTACACACAGGTCTTAGAATATATCAGTTGCACTTGGTGGAGACCTACTGTGTGTTTTTCTTTCCAACTTAACAACTGCTACTTATTCAATAATAAAAAATAAGCACATTTAGTACTAAGCTTAAATATCTGGAAATAAAATTATTTGAGTAATTCTTGAACTCAGGTGAATGTTGGATTCAAGACATAAAAGGAGTTTTTTGGATGAATAAAACAAAATGTTAAGTAGTAGTGAACAATAAACACATCTTAAACCTTAGTAAATCCAGAACAAAAATTTAATTTAATATTGAAAATATTTTAATGTTTTCAATCAATACTGATCTTCATCAGATCATTTACATTCTAAATGATACATACCTTGATAGAATACATGTTTCTTTATTAATAAATAGCAGTCTTAAAGATTTTCTTTTTGGTTAATAAAAACAATAACAATTTATATGAACAGGAACCATTAAGGGCATCTTAAGTTTTTTCCAGATCTAGTGAAAAATCCTCCAGTTTCTGCATGCATACAGGGCTGTTGAGGGAAAGAGACTACTACTATGAAGAAGAATAGCAAATGTGAAAATTTGATTATTGCTTTATTTAGTAATTCTTAATTTGTCCAGATTGTACTGATTTTTATCATAAGATCCAGATCCTGGAGATAAAGTTCAGAAACCCAGATTAGGTGGTCACTCTATTCACAAGGGTAACATCTCACAACTTCTAAGAAAGAATAAAGCAATGCTAAACAGGTATATGTGTAAGGAAATATAAATCACACCAACCTGAAATATTTTGGATAAAGATCTGAGTATCTTAAGGAATAAGGTAGAAGCCATTGAAATTCTAAGATTAAGAGACAAGTATCTCATGGCAAATCTTTATAGATATATAAGAATTTTGAAAACTAGTCTTATCAAGTCAGAGAGACTGATAGTTTAATGACGTTTTGAGTAGCTAATGTGTAGCAATTAAGAAATATATTTAAAAATAACTTTTATTTTTACAATTTTAATCTTATAACTTGCATTAATTTTTTTTCTAACTTTTTAGATATTTTTATTTTTGTTTACATTTCTTTTATCTATTGCTTTTACAGCAAAAGAAGTTTTTGGCATTTTCTTGATGAGTGAGAAGCTTGGAAATACTCAAATTTATTGTAATGGTAGATTTATTTAATTAAAACATTATTTTTTTTACTGGTTTTGAATGCAGTTACAGTATATTTTTTTTATTACTTCAGTTATCTAATATTAATTGACTTATTAAAATTACTAATTTGTTCTTTGAATCTTGAATTATTATCCATGAATGCCTGGATAAATTACGAAATAAAATTGTTTAAACTTCTGCTGTACTCTTACATTAATATTTTTATTAAAATTAGTTTTTTTCCTTTGTAATTTAATGAAGTAATTAATACATTTTTAACAGTGGGTAGGATTGAAGAAACACTAACATTTTCAATCTAATTAAAAGGCCATCTTAATGGGTAATTGGATTCCTCTTACCTATTAAGATTACACTTGAAGATGATTGTTATATTACAAGTGTACCTATTGTTAAGGGTGCATTGATTACTAAAAGCAATAGGTTTTTTACTTTAAGATTATATAAATAATAACAACACAAAGCCCGAGAAATATACAATAAATCACCAAATGATTGCCTTAATATCGGGCTATAATATGGCTAATTAAATGATTAGTATAAAGTAATTTGACATTAGAGGTAGATGTTAGGTGCCGTCTCTTAAGTAAATTAATAATTATAATTAAATAAATAAATGATTAAATAAATTTAGAACCTTCTGGAATAAAAGAACTGGCCCAGGATGGGGCTTGAACCCGCAACCTCCACTTGCCGTGCGGTGCGCTTGCCAGTTACGTCACCCAGACCCCGAGCAAGTCTTTGCTTCCAGAAGTATATTAGTCAAATTACTTTATACTAATCATTTAATTAGCCATATTATAGCCCGATATTAAGGCGATCATTTGGTGATTTACTTTAAGATTAATCAGAAAATCTAATAGTCAATTCCTATAGTCTGTTTATCTTCAGAATTATTGATTTCTTGTGTGAAGAAATAATGATTTATGAAACTAAACTTTCTTAATTTGAAATTTATTGCTAATTTGAATTTTATTTTCATTGACTTAACTCCCATAGACTCAATGTATTCTGTGTTTCCGTAAATCAAAGTATTTTGATCACATTTCACTAACTGTAAATTTAAGATCCTGATATGTTATTTTCATATCTAATTTTGTATGTTTTCTTTTGTGTTTAAGAGGTGAGCAATATTATCAGTAAGTTGAAGATTGGTATTTTATAGAATTATGCATCTGATTACACAATGTAAAATTCATAGTTTTAATGACATTTGTGTGTAAAATAATAATCTTATTCTTAAACACAAATTGGCCACCTTAAATCAAATGAAGCAGTAAACCTTGTATAATAATATCAATATATTTAATTAACTAAAAACAAGGTGTACTACTACTTTCATTTGGTTATTTCTTCAGTTTTGTTAAAATTATTTTTGTTAAATTATTTTTCAATCAAATGTTTGCACTTTAAGATTTTCTTTAAATATAACAATTTCAAAATGTAATGGACACCTCTGCAGAATTGTAGATATGAGAACTTGTAGAATTGTACCTGAGATAACTAAGTCTCCTCAGCTTAGTCAGCTGAGCCTTTATACAGTATATATAATATATCCTTTCATTTTCATTATATGGACTTAGTCTACTGTTAAATTTTTACACTTTGACAGTAGCTAATAGGTTTATGCTGACTGGAAAAGAGGAAGAAAATACCAATCAATCTTTCAGCTTGCTCTTGTAGCTTTCCAATGATTTATTCCAGGCTTTGGGACTGCACATCTATGGCTTGACAATTTACTATGGACCAATCAAATTTATAAATTCATACATAGGTTTTCCTTAATCTGAAACTAAATATTTATATATTTATGCTGTATAAACCTCACTATAAAGTTTGAATTACATGTTGACATAGGCTTGCCTGATTTTTTTAACTCTATAAGGAAATTAAATAATTTTTATAGAAAAAATACATGAGCATAATATCTTCTAAGAATGCTTGCATAAAATTACAAAAATTAAACTGATATACTTTTACATTACTAAATATTTCCATTAAAATTTTTTTTCTACCATTGCTAGCAAACTCATTAAAGAAAAGAACTAAGTTTGAGTAGTATTGATAATGGACAGTTTAACTTCAAAAATTAGAATGTGATAATAAGAAATACAATAGATATAAAATTAGTTAATATAACCTAATTAATTTTATATATATATATATATATATATATATAAAATTATGTAATGAAGTTGTCTTAATTTTTAGAAGTGTTGTTCCTGTTCATTACATAAATCCATCATTAATAAAATCATCATAGTGCATCAGTAATTCTTGGGTACAAGATCTTTTTTCATTATTTTTAAATGCCACTGCTTTCATTATTGATTTGAAATAAAATAAAATTTTTCATTTGGATTTACAAATGAAATTTTAATTTATCATAATAATTGATCATTTGTTTAAAAATTCATAACTATGAAATGATTTATATGAATAAAAGTGAAGACTGTACAATAAAATATTAATTAAAGATTACGGAGCATTTCAAATGTACAGTAGTTAACATTTTTTTAAATAATAAATTTAGCATTACTGAACTATAATCAAGCTAATTTTAAATTGTCATCTAATCAAAATACAAATTAACATAGAATATTATTTGAACAGAAAGCTTAAAAAGCAGCAGAAAATTATTTATTTAAAAGAAGAATTTTTTGCTTCAGGTCAATATTTGTTTTTTCTAAGATGAAAGCATAACTACGTAGTTTAGTGCAAGATCTATAAATGATGCAACTATGTTTGCTTTATTTGAAATTGTTACTTACATTTAACAAATTGTTTGACTGCTTTTTTTAATTCTATAAATTAATAAGCAAACTCAGTTGAAATAGGATTCTATTGAATTATATTTTAACCAATAAAAACCAAATTAAATAAATTTTGGTTTATTGGTTTTACAATTGGTTCTACAATTTGAAAAAAGTTTGAGAGAATCTACGTATACAGTTCAACAAATTATTGTCTGTATTGAATCCAATGTATATCAAAGTTAAATTAATGGAATTTCTTCAAATATGAAACTTTTTCTCTAATGTAGGTCATGCAAATATAAATGCATTTCTTCCAAGGAAGAATTTCAGTATTATTGTGAAAAGCAAGAAAATATGAATAGTACTGATGTAAGATATTGAAAGACACTACTGTAATAAGTTATGCAAACCACATTTGCAATTAAGATTTTTAAGTTAAACACACTTGAAACCAAGCTTTTCTAATGTATAGGACCCAATATAAGATGGATCTCAGTATTCCAAATGTTAGGATGCAGACTCATTTCTAACGTAGAATATCACATCTTGAAAGGCAGCAATTGATTGCTCAACATTAATTACAGTAATAGCTGCATATCCTGTTATCTACTTCATTATGTAAACGTGCATAAAAATGATCTTTTAAGTTTTTATTTATATACTAACAGTTAATTTTTAAAAATTTATTTAGCTTTTTAAAATTACAAGCATTTAACTATCTTGCCAAAGAAAAGAACGTGTAATAAAAGTAAGTAAATTTAACAAAGGCTTATATCAGGAGACAAAAATTAATTAATTTTATATAAATTCAGTAAAAAATATAAATATGAATTGCAGTAATACCCCGAACTTACACGATAGGTGGGACCAAACGACAATCACGCAAGTTGAATTCGTGTAAGTCGGGGTATAATTTCACAATCTGTGTAAAATCCAAGTCGGATGTGTGTAAGCTAATAAATGCTCTCATTAATCTTATCTCATCTTTTGATTTATTCATGGTTACAAGAAATCACCATATAGTCTCTCAAGTCTCTGTAGATATAACAAACACAGAAATAAATAACACAAAATAAATTGTAGCTATATGTCAATTCTGCGCGACATGTCCGAACATGTAAGCTGAACAATAGTGTTGGGGGAGTGAGTAATCAAGAGTTGCGTGGAGTTCAAACAAAAGACGAATCGACGAGATTTGAAAATCACGTAACTCCGGGTTTGCGTAAGTTGGTGTAGCATAAGTCGAGGTATTACTGTATATTAAAAAGCTAAGACCACAAAAGGTGAAAAACTTCATCATTAAATGGTTAACTACTGTGCAATAATAATAAAAATGATTGTTCAATACACGTTACCATGGGCTAAAAAAGTATTAAAATTGCAGGATCAAACTAATTTGATTGAAGTGAAAAAGCAAGTTTGCATATGAAAAGCAGAATTCCAAAATCAGGCTGTAAGCAATACAATATCCTATCAATCTCAAATGTGTGTATAAATTTTGAAGTTTTATAATAGTTATTTATGTTTATGTAAGAAATTTGTTTTATTTTCACAATATAGTTAAATACTATAAAATTGCAATCTAAATCTAGCAATTTCCTTCCTAGATGATGATTATTTCAATAATAATCAAATTTTTATTTGAACTTTTACAATAATAAACAAAAGTCACCTTTGTAATCCTAGCAACATATTTATTAAAACATAAATATGTTGCTAGGATTATGAAGATGATTTTTGTTTGCATCAACACTTTTCCTAGTTACATATCACCATTTTGAATATGATGATAATAAAATTAATATTACTATTTCCATAAAAATACTAATTAAATGCAAAATATTTGCAATTATATATTTAAAGTATTATGGGAGTAATATAATTTTATAAATTTTTTTCAATTAAATTTCATGACTATTTTATTATAATGAAAAAATTATCATATCAGTAGAACAGAATATTTATTTTTCTAGAGTTTTGAAAACTAATTGTATATAAAAAGATGATAATCAGTTATTCAGTACTCTGCCCTCATTTATTTATCAAATTTCTTTCATTTGATAGTAATATTTGTTTTAGCTTATGTTATCAAAATATCAGTTTCCAAATGAGAAACATTCAATTCAATGTATATCCGTTTGTAAGCATTTAATAACTTTTTTTTTTTTTAGCAGTAGTGTTATTGTAAAATTTGTTAAAATTATTTTTCAGTTTGAAAATTTATCATCATATAAAACCATTAAATGTATAAAAGGAGTAAGATATTGATTTTTATCAATGTTTTGCTGGTTAAGATTGTACTATTTTACCTTGTAATCAAACAAAAGCATTAGTTTGTGAATATATGAATATTGNAGGTTGATAGGTCAAATCTTATGGGGATTTCCCAATAGAGCTAATTCAGTTTTATGGCTTAATTCTATGCTTATAAAGATAAAATTGCATTGAAACAAAATAATTTTATTCAAAATGTTATTCTGAATAACAAAAGCTCTAATTTATGTGAATTAAGTTTAAATGAAATAGATGCCAACAAACATACACAATCTCGTAACAGATGTTGCCACATAATTTATTTATTAATAGTATAATTAATAATGTAAAAGTTATTTTTTAAGTAAGATTTCTTAACAACTGAGAAAGTTATGCAACTCAGTAAAGTTATTTTTACATTGTTGAGAATTCTTTTAATCTTTCATTCGTAAGGGAAGAAAAGGTTGACATAATTAGCTATGTGTACAAATTTTTCAAATATTCTCATTATAGTAAAATTTTAAATATTTTTACATATGTTTATTTTTCTATAATAAATACATGATTAGAGGTGTTTTTTTCAACTTTAACATTGGCCATAATACTTTTAAAGTCTATTATAATTAATGTCATTTACAATTAAGGTGTACACCAAATCAATGATGTTTACTCCAGTTCCAAAAATTATTAACTGTTCTTTAATTTGCACTTTTTACTGTTGGCACAAAGTTGAATGATTAGCTAAGACTTTTGGAAGCTATAAGTTAATAAGATTGGGAGATTCACTATTAAAAACATATATTTTATGAAATATATATAAAAATGGACATGTATGTCCCTATATCTCACTTTTCCGCCAAAACTACACATCGCACGTGAATGGTGTTTGTATGTGGTGGTAGCCCCAAGTCTCCATTCNTTAAAACAGCTGTTTTTGGCTTCCTTCATCAGCCATCTTCAGGTTAATTGATCATCAGCTGAATTGGAACTCTTTTCTACTAGAATTTCATGTGGAGAGGGTTTTACTGTTTGATTTAGCAATTTGAATACAACTGATGGGTTCGGAAGAAGAATCAATATATATATATATATATATAAAACTATATTACATACAAATAAAAACCCAGCGAAGCGGGATATTGCAGCTAGTATTTTATGAAATAGTTATTTCTGTTGTTAAAGCAAAAAAGTAATAACAAAACAACTGAATAAAAGTACTGATTGCTGGTAATTAGTTCAGTTTACAATTTTAAAATTAAAAACAGTTGTCATTGAAATCCAAGCAGATAAATTATTTTAAAGTTTTTAGTGTTTATATATTCAACTTCTGAATTTGATTTAGTGACTAGACATCCCTGTTATATCCAGTATCATTAACAATCATTCTACCAATTCTAACAATGTCAAAAAATGAGCATTGATTCAAGTTATTGTATCTCTAAAGTATTAAGTGTATGGTACAGAGCAACTGACAAGCTAAAATGTAGTGAAAAATAGCTGAGAGAAAAATTATGGCTTTTGCCATTTGATGGTATGATTATTGATTTTTCTTTTGTAAAGTTCACTTAATACAAAGTGCCAATTTTTCAAGCCTCTTCAACTTTGTATTAAGTGGGTTTGATTTTTTTTGTGTGTTTGCATGTATAATATCAATTGCAATATATACACATTTTTCCTCTCAATCCCATTTTGTAAATGTCCAGGGCTTCCAGCATTCTGGCATGCTCTATCTGAACAATGTGTTTGATGAGACTAGCTTGTTCCAGGTTTGATTTAATTCTTGTATCAGTTTATATGGACAGTGGTAATCTGTTTTATTAATCAACTACTATTAATTTTATATTCTGGTTTAGCTTCTTAAAGTGTTGGTTAAAGCTTTCTTAAACTGTATAAAAAAGATGGTGGTGATTTATTTTTTGCAGCTGTAAATAGTTTTCTTTTAGTAAATGTATCTGATTTTATTAAAAAAACAGCTAAATTGAATTTAATCTGAAGTGAAACTTTTGTTCCTTTTTAGAGATATGCAAACAATAATTATTAGTTTAGTACACTTTTACTAAGAATACAAAATAATAAATGCTCTTTTTTGAAAGTATTCATTAGTTGCTACTTTCAGAATCAATGCAACAAAGAGAATAATGAATAAATGTTGTTGATCATAAAACACATCCAAAGGTAAATGGTAAACAGTTATATTTATAAAATTGTAATAATTCAAAAAGGTGCAAAACCATAAACTGGAACTTATTTTATATGTAAAATGAAATATTAAAAATAAATTTAATCTGTTTTTTTTTTTTTTTACAATATTTAGATTTTGTTTTTGACCTTTTTCATTCTAGGCAGTAAGTGTACAATATCTTTCACATAATTATTACCAATTCAGTCAAGATGAAGTATTGAAGGACAAGGCCTGAAATTTTTAGGCCAAAATCTGAAAAATTCCTCAGGGTCTATCTAAACCAGACTCAACCTCTTCCATAGAGAGGAAGGAATTCTCTTAATTATCTGGATCAGAATTTCTTAAACTACAGGTTGCATTAAAATTTTAATGGGTTGCAAAATGATACTACCTTCTGCAGAAATACTTATAATACTTGTATGGCTGAAATATTACCTAAGAACAATACATGCTTCTGTTAAGTACTGAAAACTTTTGATGTTTCCTTAACTTTAATATTATTTTCATTTAGTAATATAGAATGTGTGTATATGAAACTGATTTCTTTTTTTCTCTTTTGAATAACATCAAAATAGATATTTTATGTAAGGTCAGTCATAAAGCCATTTAATTAAATTGCAATGGTTTTGAAAATATTTCCTTGTTTATTCAAACTTTTAGAATTGTTGTCATACATAACAATAATTTTTTTTTTAATTAATAGTTCAATTTCAGTTTTTATTACTGAAGTTTAAGTATGTTATTTGTTACAAATCAAAATTGGCCTGAACCATTCTTAATAGAAATGTACTCAATGTTACGTTTCACAAATAGGAGTTATTATCAATAATGCATAATTTTATTTCATTATATAATATACAATGACTCCAGTTTACCAGATTTTAAAAAAATTTTATATTATAAACATTTTGGTTGTGGAACCATTACAAACAAATATATTGTCATGTGAGCAAAAAGTTTGAGAAACACTGATCTGGACTATTTTGCCGTGAATAATACAACACAAAAGAACCTGAAAGCAAACAAAACCAAAAGTGAAAATTTAATAAATAAATAAAAATAACAAAATAATTAAATCAAGCTTGTCTAAAAGTACTTATCCGAAGCACTATAATCAAAAATTACACATTAGTTTAAAAGACCAGTGCTTCATCCTTTAGTCTCATGACTAATCAAAATTGTACATTTGACTTAAAAAAAACCTCAATAGAAAGACACTCAATCATAATTTTATTCCTGTTATTATTATTCCTACAAATCTCAGAACTCTTCCCATAGTATAAATTATAATAATGTATATATATGAAAAAAACCTGTTTAAACGTAATGGAAAAACAGCATCTATTCAAACTTTTAAACTAACATGAGTGATAAAATTCTATTAAATAAATCAAATTTAAATATTTAAATCATCTAAGTAGTAACTACTTGCTAATGAAATTGTTTGATGACTGATTGTTTTACTGTTTATTTAATATTACATAATGATTAATGAATACTGAGCATACAAGTATCAATATTTACTTATTACTGAAGCAGTAAAACCTGGATGATGCTACATTGTCTAGGACTAATTTAAAACTTGAATTTTAACTATTTTTAGGATCAGCTTTCCTTTAATCTTTGGTTAGAATTGCCTAATTTGCTTAAGTCTACTAAGTGTGAAAATATCTATGTAATTATCATAGACCTTTACTACTTTAACACACTTTTTTCTTAAAACAGCTGTTTTTGGCTTCCTTCATCAGCCATCTTCAGGTTAATTGATCATCAGCTGAATTGGAACTCTTTTCTACTAGAATTTCATGTGGAGAGGGTTTTACTGTTTGATTTAGCAATTTGAATACAACTGATGGGTTCGGAAGAAGAATCAATANTCGAACTTGTGCACGTACTATAGTTTGGGATCAAGTGTGTTTAGTGTAAACGAACCAGGTGTACGAAGGACTAAGTAGCTGTAGTTGAATAAATATCCTGTTTGATTTTATGGTTACTTCTTTGTCATCCTTCCTTTGTCCTCCACACCACCACACTTTGGTTAGAATTGCCTAATTTGCTTAAGTCTACTAAGTGTGAAAATATCTATGTAATTATCATAGACCTTTACTACTTTAACACACTTTTTTCTTAAAACAGCTGTTTTTGGCTTCCTTCATCAGCCATCTTCAGGTTAATTGATCATCAGCTGAATTGGAACTCTTTTCTACTAGAATTTCATGTGGAGAGGGTTTTACTGTTTGATTTAGCAATTTGAATACAACTGATGGGTTCGGAAGAAGAATCAATAGATATTCCCTAGTGTGTATTTTATTTCATTATGTGCATCTGTGCTTATGTCAGTTCTTTGCATTTTTTTAATTGCCTCAGTTCCATGCTGTTTCCAGTTATGCTTCTGAAACCTTAGCTGCATTCAAGTCATTAAATTTGAACAGTACATTCAAATATCAGACAACCTGCTCCATGCGAAATCCTTCTAAAAGAGTTCTAATTCAGTTGATGATTAACCTGAAGATGGCTGATGAAAGCAGCTGAAAACATTTTTCCTTGATTTCTTTGGTCATTTACTCTGATGGGCAAATTTAAATTAACATGGGTGAAAATGTTAGCTTCATTACTTTTTCTGCTGGTTTTTGGTTTTGGTCACTGCATTTATTTTTTTTTGATTGTTAAACAACTATCTGCTAGAGAAGTGAAGGTTTGTGATCAGAGCCAGTGTGTGGTGAGACAGTTGTTTTGGGCAGCATTTTCAAAAGGGTAACATTTCTGGATCACACATTGAAATTTTTATTCATTAGAATGAATAAGAAAGTAGTAAATAAATTATTTACTTGGCTTCTTTGATAATTTTTCAATGTAAATACTATACATCAATTGGTGCTCTCTATTGTTTTTATTTGTGTGCTGCTCTGGGGTGCACAAGCACTGATATTTTTCAGGAAGTCATATACAATATTTTTTTTTCTAGTTCTCAGTTTCCTTCTGTTGATTATAGAGAACTGCTATTTGCTAGAACCTTAGAACTTAAACATCAGCATTGATGAGATATATTAAAGAGAATAATCTGTTATTTAGTTGTGTTTAGTTATTATCCAAACTGCTCATTAGCATTGAGAAGTTTAGATAATATACATGAACCAAACAACAAATTTTTTTAAACCTTTGAGTTTTATCAAAATTTGACCCTTTTACAAGTGAACATTTATGAAGGTCATTCGTGAATCCTCACATTATCTAAGTAAAGATATACAAGTGCAAAATGAACTCTAATTGTTTAATGGGACGAAAGGTTCAAAAAACCATTGTTGTTGTTATTAATGATTGTAAACATTATAGTATAATTTTAGACTGTACTCCAGATATCAACAGAATCAAGCAAATGCCTTTGGTTATTCTAGCAAGGTTGTGAATATTTACCAAAAGAATATTTTAGCACGTTTTTGCCTGTGAAATTAATTACTGGAATAGGTTTGACTCAATTAATACTGCAAGAACTGGAAATATTCTTAAAAATTGAATATTCTAAAATATTCTAAAAATTGAAAATATTCTTGGATGGGGCAATGATAATGAAGTAAATATGAAAGATGTCCATTCCAGTATCCAAAGACATATATTTCCAATCAAAATCCTGAAGCCTTTTTGTTCCCTGCTCATGCCATTTTTTGAACTTTGTTGTCAGTGATGCAGTAGCACTGAAGAAATCAGTAATATTTTTTCTCTGGTGCAAGAAGTTTGTGTATTTTTTTCCAGTTCCATTAATAGTCGTATTGCTACATATCTATAAAAAGTGTTTTAAAAAATATGTAACATCCTTAGTCTGAAAAGGTGTAAGTGATGCAAGATGGAAAAGCTGCATTGATGCATTAAAACCATTAAGATATAATTTCAGAAGTATATACTGCACTAATAGAAATTTATTTGGATGAACAGAGATAGTAATACTAAAACCAAAAACAAGGCTGCTTTTTGGGCTGAGACTATCTTGGAGACTCAGGGCTCAACTGTGCACCATTTTCTAAGGAAAAGAGAAAAATGAGCACTCTCCAATGAGGAAAAGCTGACACTGGTACTCAGGGTCGTGGTGTACATTATGACGGTCTTTGTTGCCACCGTAGTTACGTGTTGCATTGTCGCAGGCCTGTTCTTTGTTCAAACTTTGCTGGCGTCGGCCACAGCCACAACTTTTTTCCCCAAGAGGTCATTCACAAGGCATTTTCAGTGAAATTAGTGGGTTAAAGGGATCCAAATGAGCTGTCAGCAACACACAAGAAAATCAAAACGATGAGAACAAAAGGATATATACACATAATGTGTCACACATTTATCAAAATTCAATTTTGCAATGTTCGCATTTCGAACTTCCCAATGAGCAATGCATGCGCAAATCTCACACTAGCACCTGTTTGTAGAAACAGTGTCTCCATTTTGTATTTTATTTTGACTCGGTTCTTGGTCCCCTGACTACCTACAAGTCTGATTTTTTTATGTGCGCATGATTTGGGCACCAAATACTCTATGCCAAGTTGCAACTCCTGACATTTACTCCTTCATACCTCTAAGATGGCCAGCCATTGACAGCAGTGCAATTTTATAGATGAAATATAGTCTCATCAATAAGTCACTAGCATTTAAAATATCAAAATTTAAATTTTTGTGCAGATTTGTTGTTAGGTACAAAGAGTTATCTAAAACTAACATGGCATCAAAATTATTAAAAACCTCAAATACAATCTTATTGCAATGCATCAGAATTTAAAAATATTCAGCAACAAGTTGTATAACTTTTCTGGCTGTTAAGATTTTATTTAAAAAATAACTTTAATATTATTATTTGTACTATTAATAAATAAAATTGTGTGGGGTGCCTTCTGTTATGAGATTTTATCATAAAATCTTTGTATATTATTAATTAATTGTTATAAAATGGCAAATAGCTCAATTTTTAGGATAGAGCAAAGTTTAATAAAAAATTGTAAATCTTAATGAGTAAAGTCTTCATTAAATCTGACCCTTTTCAAGATACAACACATGGCATCCCTCTATCTCCTCATCCCTTTGACCTTTAACCACCAAAATTTAGTAGCATCAATGCTGCTTATATAAAATTACTATGCCAAATTTAGTTTTTTTAATCCTTATCCATCCTGAGATATTAAATGAAATAGATGCCAACAAACATACACAATCTCGTAACAGATGTTGCCACATAATTTATTTATTAATAGTATAATTAATAATGTAAAAGTTATTTTTTAAGTAAGATTTCTTAACAACTGAGAAAGTTATGCAACTCAGTAAAGTTATTTTTACATTGTTGAGAATTCTTTTAATCTTTCATTCGTAAGGGAAGAAAAGGTTGACATAATTAGCTATATCATTGATTGAACAGAAAATTTCAACAAATATAAATTAGAATAATAATAGAAGTTAATTTATGTAAATGTTTTGTTTTATATAAATTCTTTAAAACTGAATTTATTACATATTTGTATGTATGTGAGAATAATTTTTCTGTCTGTAATAAGTAATTGTGCATAAAATATTACAAAAACTTTATTTCTATTGCCACATATCTATAAAAAGTGTTATTGCCTTTTCTTTGCCTTTACCTTACCAGCAATTACAAAAAAAAGGTGGCATAAACTTGGCTTGCTTCAGGTGGCAATTTTTGGTGTGCTGGTCCTGTTTGTGATACCTGTTATGTGAAAGCATTTGTTACTAAGTAGTTACTACTTTAATAAAGTTTTATATTTGAAATATTTACTTACTTAGTCTTTCCCAGAATAAGAATGGAGATGATGTTTACTAGTTAACACACAACAAAGCAAATAGTGTTGTATTCAAAGTATAACATAATATTAAACTGTTATAATACACATATTTTTGACATTTTTTTGCAAGAAATTTTATATTATAAAAGTGAAATTTCTGATTATTAAAATTTGAATTATTAAATGAAATAATCAAATTTTTTTTTTATTTAACAGAATTCCAATGATGGATCTTTTAGTCCAGGTGACTAAAGCAAATAAAATAAGTCCTGGTGGTCATTTTATTAGTCTTTCTCCAAATAATAAAGACAATTTACATTATAAACCCAACACTCCCATTGGATCCCTTGATACTAATACTATTTACATCATGTCCAAAAGTGCCATGAATGATCAACCTGCTGCAAAGATGTTGCGTTCCCAATCACAACCTTTTGAGGTAAGTGCAATAATGAAATATCTTTAATACTAACTGTAAGATAATTTAAATTATTTTGTAACTGTATTGTTTCAAATTTAGGTTATAAAACTTTAATTTGATTTTAAATTTAAATTTAATTTAACTTTCAATGTTTGCAGAAAACTTTTAGACTGCAAGTTAATCTTCCTAAGAAGCAGTTAATGGTTGTAAGGGTTAGTCCAAAAACAACATTAGCTGAAATAAAAAAGATGATCTGTACAGAAAAGAAATTAGAGTATTCACAGTATTATCTAGTTCATCCAAGTCAGCCAAGTTATCTTATAGATCTTAATTATTCTTTATCTGAATATGGTTGCACTGAAGTTTCTTTAGTTAATAAATCAAGTAAGTATAAAAAGTTTCTTTATGAAGTTCTTAAAATACTTTTTATTGATGTAATATTTTTAAAATCTCACATAAATACAATTTTATTTCAATTTACAAAAAGTGTACTTTTAAAAATAATAATCGTGGCTATTGTATCGTTAAAAATTATTTCTTTATTTTTTACAAACAAAATAAATATATTGAAACATATAAAAACAAAAATATTATACTCTGGAAGTTAATCTAGTATCAAAAACGTTCGATTCAGCATGATACAGTCTGACTGGAATGCTTTCAGTTGATTGGCATTCGGATAATTGACTCTCTACTGTATATGAATAGTGTGGTGTTCTTAAAGATTTTAAAGTTTGTACTGCACATGAAGTTAATTGATCTTAGAATAATATTGCTGAACATTTCAGAAAATTCTTTTATTTTTTTGTTAAGTTTGTCAAATGTTTTAAAAAATGTATATATTTTATATACACCCTACAGTTGGTAATTTTCTAAAATCAGTTTCTGAAGAAGACATTCTATAAATCTCAGATGTTTGAAGTATTAAAATACTTCACAAATACATTAAAAATTGCATTAATCTATTTAATTTTTACTAAGCATTGCATTTTTCAGTAGTAGTTTGAAGTATTTTATTAAAAATGTTTTTCATAAATTTAGCACCAACAAACTTACTGACTCTGAATATTGATATACCGCTGTTGTTATTTTGCAATCAAATTTATATTTTAAAAACTTCAATCTATTTTTTTTTCTTCCATATATTAGAATGACATTGTTAAACCATATAAGAAAGTGATTCCANGTTATTTTTTTTTTTTTTTTTAAATGAAATTTTATAACTATATAGATTTTTCTCAGACTCCCTGTACTTTACTGCTAAACAACATGCTGTGATATGAATATGCAAATAATCTTATTTAATAGAGAGTATTAAATACTGTTAAATAAAATAACCTAACTTAATCACCATATCACTGGTAACCTAAACCTGATCACACATTTAAACACTTCTGCATTGCATTTATGTTATGCAATGATGCACTGCTACTCTTTGTGTTGTGCAGTAAAGCATTTATCTGTCATATTGGACAGCCTATTTCAGAATCCCATTTGATATTTTGGAATGCACTAAAAGGTAATACAATTTTTTTCATGTGCTACAACTTTGTAAATGACAATGTTGCCTATTTTCATTAGCAGTTGAGATTACAACAGCCTTCTCCAATAGAAGGGCTGGAAGGGGAAGACTTTTGTTAAACCTTGTATAATATACAGTATAATTATATATATATAACATCTTTTTCTAAATCTCATCACATACCAAGGTAAATTTTTATGCGAGAGGTTTTTTATTTTGCCAGTTAATTGACTAAAATTATAAATATATTGACGGTTTCCTTTTAAATAAAATGATTTTAATAATAATTTATTGTGGCATTGTATTTGTAATTTACTTAAAATTCAACCCTTTGAGTGAGTGTACTGGTGGCTCCCTCTCCTTCCAGAGTGAGTGAGTTAAAAAACTTTATTTGGAAAGGTTACAATCTTGTCTTCTCATTCATATTTTTAAAATAAACTACACAATATTTTTTTCTGATTTGATTGTGTTGGATAACTCCAACAATTCAAGAGACATTGAGTATGAATCTCTGTTACATGCCATGTTTGTCTTCATGCTATTAGATGCCATGTTAAATCTTGTGAAACTTACAAGAACCATGTACATAAATTTTCTAGACCTGTCAATAGATATGAAACTTTACAGATAACTAAAGATATTTGTTCATAAATATAAGTATACTACAGTGAGACAACCTTAAACATAAAATGCATGCTTACTTTGTAGAGCTTTCCAAACCTTTCACATATGTTTATGTATGTGGGGAGTATTTGTCAAAAGATTTAAAAAATAAAAGATAAATTTTATATCATAGAGAGTCACAGCAGTGACTCCTTGCCAAGTAAAAATGTCACGGACTGACTACATATACAGGAATCACAGTTGCTGATTTTCAGGGATTGATTTCTCCTTCCAAACACTTGAAGTAATTCCAAACTTCCTGTTCTAAAGAAAACTGTTTTCTTAGGTAGTGTGCAAAATTTCAAAATTTTCTGTAATGCAATTGCTGAAATATAAGCAATTGAAAAGTGCAAAAATTACCAAACAAGCTGTATTTTTTTCTTCTTTTTCTTTATCTGGCACTGTAGATGCTGATAGAGAAAAAACTACTGGGTGTAGAAAGCTCAAATTTTAAACTTAAGTCTTTCTCATTATCAGTGAGGTCCTCACAAAATTTCCAGGTTGATAGGTCAAATCTTATGGGGATTTCCCAATAGAGCTAGTTCAGTTTTATGGCTTAATTCTATGCTTATAAAGATAAAATTGCATTGAAACAAAATAATTTTATTCAAAATGTTATTCTGAATAACAAAAGCTCTAATTTATGTGAATTAAGTTTTTATAACAATTTTACTAAATGGCATATTGAAAGTGTTCAGTCAGTGATGGCTACTGAGCACTAAGCAGACTGATATCATGTTGTGCCCTAACATAATGACATAATTTAAAATGTATTTAGACATAAACATAGATGTTATCATCATTTTGTTACATTATTGTTTCTATCATCAAAGTTCACAGTGATTTCCTCTACAGTAATTTTGCTAAATTTTATGATTATAGACTTAAAGTAACATATAAATGGACTATCTATATTCATGCCATCCTTCTCCTGAAGACACTGTAGATTTCTATCTTTTCCTGATGTGTCAGTCAAGGCAGTTCTGTCACATAGTGTAGTAATCATATACAACAAGGCCTTCTGTTCCATTTCTAAAGAGATAGCTTGATATAGTAAGCATAAAATTGTTTTTAGAAGAAACCCTACAATTTTATCACTCCTTAGAAATGAAAAAGACTCCATTGAGAGAAAATAGTGCCTTGACTGAAACATCTAGAAAGAGTAGAAATCTACAAAGTCTTCAGGAGAGGGACGGCAGTTAACTTTAAGGGGAGACACTATTTTGTCAGCCTGAAGAGCATTATTTGAGCTTGCCTAATTCAATGAATCATAACTGACATGTGCAACTTTATGCGTTTGATCTTTAATTTAAAAAAACGTTTTATTCTAAGATTTTAATGTTATTCCATTCATATTCTATCATCAGTTAAACCTGTGGATGTCAATTGCAAAGTGGGCATTTTGCTTATATATACAAAGAAAATAATGAATGGATAGAATGCAATGATACTATAGTAGAAAAAAATAAAATGGCCATGCAATGCAAAAATCTATATATACTTATTCTTAGAAAAGCTTAAATATAACAGCTTATGATTTCTTGATATTAATAAATAATATGCAGATACTCTCATTTTAATATTTCTTTCAGAATAAAACACTTTCAAGCTTTTAACCAAAAACAATTGATATCCAAACAAAAACATCTGAGATGTAAAAACTTATCACAGTTTACATGACAGTCAAAATTTTTCTTAGGAGTTTTTCTTTGATAAAGATAAGCTTTGCACTTGGAAGCAATTTGTAGATGACAATAATACAGGTAAAAATCTTGTGGGTCTTATGGATACCACTTCAAAGCACCAAGCTTATTTTTACCTAAGAAAAATTTTGACTGTTATCTAAATTGTGATAAGTTTTAACATCTCAGATGTTTTTGTTTGGCTATATAAATACAATAATCAAAATTATTTTAAAAGCTTTGATAAAGTTTAAATAAAAATGTTTAAAACATTATTATAATAGCTTCTTAGACTCTTTTTTTATAGAATAAATAAATATATCTAATAACTTTAAATGTACACTACTTTTAAAATTAAAAATTATAATGTTATCAGAAATATGTCAAAAGTATGCTTATCCATTTTTAACATAAGTGCAATTTTGAACATGTTCTTTATTATATAATTGATACAAAGCGAGATCCAATGGTCAAAGTAAGTCTTCCCCATAATAACAAAAAGAATCAGATTAAATACTGAAATTACAACAATTATTTCCCCCATTGTTTATATATATAATGTGATTTTACTATTTGTCTGTCTTTAGAATTATTAAATATGAAAATACAGTCAATTTTTTAATGTCAAGAAATTGTCCTCAAGTATTTTAAATAAAAAATTAAAAAAATGTGTTTTTTATTATTAATTTTATTAACTATTTTTATCTGAAAAATATTTAAGAATTTTAAATATGCATATTTATTTATAAGGTATCAATTAAGAATATTTTTATTTCAGCTATGAATTCCACCATTTCTAACTCAACTTCTGATTTAATTGGTTATCCTATTTCTATGACTGAAGATGAAAAAAAGAAAAAGAAATTGCTTAATATTTTCAAAAGAAAAAGCAAGAGTGTAAATAATATGATGGTATGTTGAAATATGTTTAATTCATAATATATCTAAACCATTTTATTTTTAAGTAATTTATATATAAATTTTGAAATATAAGCAGAATAATAGGTAATTATATCTTTATTACATAATAAAACCTTCCCACTATAAAACTGTAGACAAGTTTTTTTTTATTATAAGATTTTCATTATTTGTGGCAGTTACACACTAAGCACATTTCATAAGCACAGCACAATGTCAAACTCAACATAAAAAGAATTTAGATTATTATTTATCTGCTCTTTGGTTCAAACTACTGTAATGATACAAAAATGAAGCAAGCAGGCATCAAGAAAGAAGAAAAAAAATGCTTACAAGCCACCAATTATGCTTTGTTGAAATAAGCATTCATAACATTAAAAATGTAATATGAAGAACATAGTTGAAAGATTTCTGAAGCAGGTAATATTCATATTTTCTGGTAAAAAAATTTATATCCTTACACCTTAGTTCCTCATACACAGAATCACATACATGAAACAAAAATGGTAACACTAAAACATTATACAATACAGACCAATCACATGTCATCTAATACAGTAATACCCCGAACTTACGCGATAGGTGGGACCAAGCAATAACCGCGTAAGTCGAATTCGCGTAAGTCGGGGTATAATTTCGCAATTTGTGTAAAATCCAAATCAGATGTATGTAAGCTAATAAATGTTCTCGTTAATCTTATCTCGTCTTTTGATTCGTTCACGATTACAAGAAATCGCCACATAGTCTCTCAAGTCTCCGTAGATATAAATAACACAAAATAAATTGTAGCTATGTGTCAATTCTGCGCGACACGTCCGAACATGTAAGCCGAACAACAGTGTGGGGGGGGAGTGAGTAATCAAGAGTTGCGTGGCACTCAAACAAAAGACGAATCTACGAGATTTGAAAATCGCGTAACTCCAGGTTCACGTAAGTCGGGGTAGTGTAAGTCGAGGTATTACTGTACTACAAAATATTTAAATCATGTATTACAAACAAAATATACTAGCTTATTGAATAATACAATATTCTCAGAGAACAAAAAAAAGGACTGTTGTAGAAACTACATGGAAAGCAAACAACAATTATTCTTAGATTCAATTATTCTACAAAAAGTTATAAGCAATTTTTGTAACTGCTATATCAATGTTTTTATCTTAGTCAAGTTTAATATCTACTGTAATGAAAGTTATAGTAAAGAAGGATTTACATGTTTATGGCATGAATTTATTCTGAAATAATCAAAACAATAAAGAAAACAAATTTTTGTAAATGATATGATATACTGCTAACTTAACGGTTGCAACACTGTACATATTGATGATGGTGATACTAAAAACCAATAACAATTATTTTTTACTTTTATTCTCATTATAATAGTTTCTGTAATGATTAACCAATGCAGAAAGCCATTGTAATAGTTAATGCAAATGTCATTCTTACAATTGTGGCACATTGCTGAATGTTGTTTTCGTATGGTTTAGGTTTGGAGACTTGATAACTTACTAGTTTAATGGTTTATATTTTATACAAAACATGTTTTTATCAAATAACATCTTTTGTATAAAATAAAGTTTGTTATTTGATGATTTATTATGTCCTCACATAGTAATATAATTAGCATTTCATAATTTAAAAAGGATTTTTCATGTAGCTTCTTTGAAAAACTGGTGTTTAGTGATTTGAATGTAAATGATGCATTTTAATAAATCAATATTTACTGCATTGGCAAGCAATAAAAATAAAAATTAAAGTTGTTCTTGATTTAAACATGTCTATTATACATGTCTTCATAAACATGTCTATTTTCTGTGATAATCTGGTGGTAGTAGTCATGACAAATAACTGTTGCAGTTTTGCCAGTTATTGCTATGAATTCTGTCAGTCAGTATCAACCTTTACAGAATAGATTTTCATAAACTTTTGTAATACAGTCATACCCCGACTTACGCTACCCCGACTTACGCGAACCCGGAGTTACGCGATTTTCAAATCTCGTCGATTCGTCTTTTGTTTGAGCGCCACGCAACTCTTGATTATTCACTCCCCCACACTATTGTTCAGCTTAATTTAATGTTCGGACGTGTCGTGCGGAATCGACGCATAACTACAATTTATTCTGTGTAATTTATTTCTGTTTGTTATATCTACGGAAACTTGAGAGACTCTATGTGGTGATTTCTTGTAACCGTGAACGAACCAAAAGGCGAGATAAGATTAACGAGAACATTTATTAGCTTACATACATCCGACTTGGATTTTACACAAAAGGCATCTGCAATCGTGAACAATTGACGAAAAAAGTATACATTTATCAGATAATAAACAAAGACTCATTTTGTAAACAATTTACCTTTTGTATATACAACTGACAAGATTACCTTTCAAATTATAAACAGACTCGATCCCAAGCGGTCTTTTGATCGTCGGACATACAAAAGAAATGAACAGATGGCGCCTAACTTAAGCGCGGTTTACAATAACGAATATGATTAATCTTAACACTCTACTATGTCATCCAAACGAAGTAGAACTGATTCTTCTGCATCAAACAAGAAAAGAAAAACTTTATCTTTGGAATGTAAAGTTAACATTATTAAAGACTTCGATACAAAAATGAAAATTTGTGAATTGGCAAAGAAGTTTGATCTACCGGAATCGACGGTCAGAACAATTATAAAAGGTAAAGAAAAAATTCTCGAAGCTGTGAAAAATGCTCAATCTTTAAATTCAAGCATCATTCGTAAACGTCACGGTATTATCGCTGAGATGGAAACAATGTTAAAATTATGGTGTGATAATCAAGTAAATGTGAAAAATTGTATAATAATATAATTTGTTATACATATGTATTGTCTAAGATTTTATTAAACATTTTTTTCTAAATTATTGTTTTCTTTAGTCTCCGGTCTTAATTAAAAATAATTTGTATGTATTTATATGCAAAATTATACCCCGACTTACGCGAATTTGACTTACGCGGTTATCGCTCGGTCCCACCTATTGCGTAAGTCCGGGGTATGACTGTACTTTGTACCATGTCTAAGTATCAATGCAATAAAGACAGCTTTTTAAAAGTAATAAACAACTTTTTTTAATTTGAGAGAGGTTTTTTTGGTCTACTGAAAGACCCAGCTTTAGTTTCAAAATTAAAAACAAAATATGAATCTAATACCAGTAGTGTGTCAACTATCGGAATCGACTGGGGTTGTTCAGAAAATTGATTTTTTTGGATAACCGATTATGTACGAAAAAATACATTATTAATATAGTATATTAATATATCCCATGTTTAAATTTTTCTCTGTTGCGTGTCACTTCGCATTGAATTTTTGTTGATGTTAAGCCTGACAAATTTTTTTAATAATAATAATTGTGGCTATAGTATCGTTAAAAATTATTTATTTATTTTGTACAAAAAAATTTTTAAAAATTTATACTTAGAAGTTAATCTAGTATCAAAAACGTTCGATTCAGCATGATACAGTCTGACTGGAATGCTTTCAGTTGATTGGCATTCGGATAATTGACTCTCTACTGTATATGAATAGTGTGGTGTTCTTAAAGATTTTAAAGTTTGTACTGCACATGAAGTTAATTGATCTTAGAATAATATTGCTGAACATTTCAGAAAATTCTTTTATTTTTTTGTTAAGTTTGTCAAATGTTTTAAAAAATGTATATATTTTATATACACCCTACAGT
Source organism: Centruroides sculpturatus (assembly GCF_000671375.1). Taxonomy (NCBI): domain Eukaryota; kingdom Metazoa; phylum Arthropoda; class Arachnida; order Scorpiones; family Buthidae; genus Centruroides; species Centruroides sculpturatus. The sequence continues at coordinate 122,157 of NW_019385705.1, read as the reverse complement.
TGGTAATTTTCTAAAATCAGTTTCTGAAGAAGACATTCTATAAATCTCAGATGTTTGAAGTATTAAAATACTTCACAAATACATTAAAAATTGCATTAATCTATTTAATTTTTACTAAGCATTGCATTTTTCAGTAGTAGTTTGAAGTATTTTATTAAAAATGTTTTTCATAAATTTAGCACCAACAAACTTACTGACTCTGAATATTGATATACCGCTGTTGTTATTTTGCAATCAAATTTATATTTTAAAAACTTCAATCTATTTTTTTTTCTTCCATATATTAGAATGACATTGTTAAACCATATAAGAAAGTGATTCCAGTTGAAGTTACAATCCTCCTTTTGAGAATTGCTGTTCTACTCTATACTGTGATTAGTATAACAAATGCAAAATGATCAAAAGTATAAAACAGATGTGACAAAATGAATTGTTAAATAATGGTAAGATTAGCATTTCTGTATATGTTGCACTAACGCATCCCATAAAAATTGTCAAAACCATCACAGTTTTATTAAAATTGTGGTTGTCAGTTTTCAGGCAAATGTCAGTGTTTTTTGGCCATAATAGTTTTTTCAAAATTGAGGGTTGAGAGCTTTTGATATCACATTTATTGCATGGATAGTGGCAATCAATATTCAAGTATGCATTGTTAAATAATTAAAAGTTCATAAAAACATTTGTATTTCATTCTTAGAGAATAGCTTTACAGTAATCATAAATAGATCATAAAATTTTTAGATATTTTGATATATATATTTTCAAATAACCTACTTTCATAAATTCTTTTAATATTTTATAAATTAATGATAAATGCTAAATATATTTTACATAGCTGGCAGGAGAAGCTTTTAAGGACACAGCAAGAAGCAGAGGAGTTTCTCCAGCAAGGAGCGATATATGTGATACTCATTCTCTTCGAACAAAAAGGCAAAGTACAAAGAAGAGAGCTCCTCCTCCACCACCACTACCACCACCTCCACCTCCAGTGCAGCCTCAGCCTGAGGTTACAGCAGAAGCAGAAATATCTACTAAAACAAATTCTTCTTCATCAGAACCAGTGTCTACTACTGTTGGATCCACTACTATCATTACCACTATGGTGTCACATTCGAGACAAAGTTCAGATTCCAGTGGTTATCATGAAGCATCTGTTCTTAGTGATTCTCCAGATAATTTGTCTCCTGAGACTTCTAGTGGAAGTGGAAGTAGTGGAATTCACAGTACAGACAATACAGAACAAGAAAATCAAAAAGTTGCAGTTTCAAAAAGTAATTCTAGGTTGAAGACACGTGAAAAACCTAATTTCAGTTCAGTTGCTCATTCTGTGTTAATTCTTAACGCTAATAAAAAAAGAAAAGCTCCGCCTCCACCTCCACCTCCTCAACCAAATGTTAATAAGGAAACTATGAAGTCTAATACAGAAATTAATGCTATTTCTTCAGAGAAAGATATTACACCAGTTTCAAATGATGAAAACGATTTGCCTTCCAAAACAGTTACAGAAGTTAAACCTGTTACAATAGAAATTGTGAATGATTCTTCAAACAAAGATGCCACTTCAGTTCAAAAAGGTCCAGGTGAGTCAATATTCATCAATTATTGAGCTTTCTATATATGCTTTAAAACAAATAGTGCTGTTTAGAGTGACAGATGAGTTCATAATACTACATCTTCAAATTGTCTAGAGTCAGACAGAACTTTCTACTCCAAGGTTCTTAAACAAATTTTTTGAAATAAAATTATAAATTTTGTTGAATGTTGAGGATAGGAAAATCATGGTCAGTTTCACAAATCAAGAGTTTATCAGCCAAAGGATAATTAGGAAAACTCTGGTTCAAACTTGCCATCTCTTTCCAAAAGAGATGTTAATTTTGAATCAGATGGTATTTAAGATCTTGATATCTGTAAAAACATTGAAGTAGACATAAACAACAACATAATAACTGAATTGGAAGATGCTGAATCAGATTGACTATGAAAACAGTAATTATTTCAAATGTAGCTATAACTCATAAGTAGTCAATAAATAAATGATCATTCACCACACCGAGATATAGTTAATCACTACTCTGAACTGATTTACAGTGTGCAGATAAAGAAAACAAACAAACAAAAAAACAAATGTTTTTGAGCTCCCTCCAAGTTGTTCTTCAGGTTTTGTAACAATTCCCCAATGGTTCTTCTTAACAGCTTTTGTAATAAAATATAAGTTTGAAAAAATTAAAACCACATTGCACCTGCACAAAGAGTAGCCCTACCAAGACTCAACAAATGGCTAAACTGTGTTATCAATTAACTCTTGCCAGGCCATTGACAAAACCATTTCCTCTTTATCCAATTTTACATCAACGTGCATAAATTATAAAGAGGAAATAGTTTTGTCAATGGCCTGGCAAGAGTTAATTGATAACAGTTTAGCCATTTGTTGAGTCTCGGTAGGGCTAAACTGTTAAAACCACATTGTGCAGGTGCAATGTGGTTTTAATTTTTCAAACTTATATTTTATTACAAAAGCTGTTAAGAACCATTGTGGAATTGTTACAAAACCTGATGAACTTGGAAGGAGCTCAAAAACATTTGTTTTTGTTTGTTTTCTTTATCTGCACACCGTAATTGGTTCAGAGTACATGATTAGTCAATAAATAGTTTTGATAGTTTGTAAAATATGTGAGTAAGTAAGATAATTCTTTCAATTTTTACCCACTCATCACCCGTTGCAAGTTAATAAATTTCAGCCTCAAAAAAGCCCTGAGTCTTCAAATAAATCTAAGTGGGTATGACATTTTTAAAAATAACTCCCTGCATTTAACTGCACAACACCGGGGTGTAAATAAAACTTATGACTCACCAACCAATCAACCGGTGTGAATAATGTTTAAATGACAAATATTTTTGTTACCCCTTCTGGGTACTTCTTCAGGCCAATTCTTATTTCAAGTAAGATGGCTGTTGGCACAATAATATTAGATTTATTTTCAAATGTCAATGGCCAGCCTACTTCAGATCAATTCTTATTTCAAGAAGATTGATTAATTAAGCCCAGGGGGTTGTTGATTGGTTAACCCCCTGGGTTTAATTAAGTCAACATGGTATATTTTTTATTTTTCTGGCTGTTATATAACAGAGGAGCTAGTATGGCAATTGGTCAAAAAAAAAAGACCCCACAAGATTTTTACATTTTTGGGACTCAGGACCTTGAAATGTTAAAATGCAAAAAAAAAGTTGGGCGTTTTTTTTTTCTGTGTGAATATATGGATATGTATGGGTGGCATGATTTTGTTTACCCACTTTGAAGCTTGACTCCTGACTCCTGTGCTTTTTTGTTGAAAATTTCGGAAATTTTGCAGGGAGGTTTGTGTATTAGGGAGATTGACACTATTAAATTTTGATGTTTAAAGGACAAGGGTTGGGGAGATAAAGTTGGAGTTGGGCTTAATGAAAATTTTATTCATTATTAGCATTTACAAGGTTTTATAAAACTCATCTCTACTACTGAAAGTTAATCTTTTTGCCATTTTATAATAAAAATTTTTTATATTATTATTTAATTATTAAAAATCTCAAAACAGGTGTGCCCCACATAATTTTAACATTTTTGCTATGAAAATTACACAAGTTTTTGCTGGATATTTTTACTGTTGTAATCATGTTTTCATAATAGGAACTGTTACATATGTGATATTCATTTCTCATTAATTAGAATTAAAGCTTTACAGAATTTTTTAAATCTAGTTTAATGTCTAATGTTGTTAAAGATAAAGGTTAAAAACATTCAAATTTATTCAACAATTTTCTAGTATCAGCTAGGAATAATGTGTTTTAGTAGTAATATAATTTACTTTTTGTACTTTTGTTATACTTTATTCCTTTACTTACCTTTTTTATTTTAATAAAAATTATTTTAATTTCAATATCTAAATTTTCAAACTTTTCATTTGAATCACTAAGTATCTCCATTTTGGGAAAAATTGTATATTAATAAATCAATATTTCATTTATTTGAATATTTATTTTTTAGAAGATTGAAGTGCGAAGAGTAATGGTTTTATTTGATATTTGCAGATCCAGATTCTTGTATATCACCAATTAAGAATGGAGTTGATTCTATTCTCTCCGAACAAGGAGATGCTTCTCCACTTTCTTCTCCCACAAATTCTTCTCCTTCACATAATGATAGCTTGAATGAACCAGAAACACCTGATTCTAACACTAAAAATCATCGCCATACTGAAGAAGAAACTGGTGAAGTAATTCATTTTCTGGAGAAAGGTGAAATATCTTCAAAATCTTCTATTATTCAAGAACTTATATCTGATTTCATACCACCACCATTAGAATTTTCAACTCCTAGTACTCCAACTGAATATGTTAATACTAATGAGAAGAAACCAGAGCCCATTCCTCGTACTAACGTTAATCGTGATGATTCTTTCAAGACAAAAACTTTTCCTACTCCTCATCCCCGACTAACCCTTCAAAATTCCTCCACTGAATCAAATAAATCATGCAGAAGATCACTTAATTTCTCTGGTGTGTGCTTCTTTCTAACAAATCCTTATTACTATCATTAAAGGCTGATTCATACTTTATGAGACTGGAAAAAGTGTTTTTTCTTTATTCTTTTCTCTCCAACATTTATATTTCAGAATAATGAAAAAGAAGCATGTATACTTGTAGTATTTTTGATTTAAAAGATTGCATCTCTTATGCTATCAAATCATACCTTTGAATGTAGTTATTATTTTTTTTAATATTTTACAAATATGAGAAAATAAGCATTTTAATAAATTTGAAAAGAAGAGAAAATGAATCTGAAACATATTTTTGATATTTCAAATAAATTATTAACATTCATTAAAATTTTAATCATAATATTCTTATTTTTTCTTTCCTCTTTTTTTTACTGAAAATAGAATGTTTAATTGTTTTGATAAACATTTCATTTCATTGATTTCCATGTTTAGCATGCAAGGAACTGTGGGTTATGAAGAAAAGTAGCTAGCTCTACTTTTCTTCAACCTGAAAGAGAATGGAATTATATCATAACTACAAAGTACTGTACATAAAGCTATTTTACTGTTTAACTGTGCAAAGTTTGTTTTTCTGTTCTCATTAAGTACAATTCAGCCTTAATATAATAGTATTATTTTATTAATATTAATATATTTTCCTTAATGCTTTATCTAATTATGAAAAAATATGAAAACACTTCCCAGCTAATAAGATATTTGGTATTTTTAAAATAGATTGTGTATTTGAAGAAAATAGTTAACTAAATTGGGTGTTAAAGTTCATACATATTTATGAAAAACTATGTCCATCATTTATAGACTATCATCAAAACTGATCTTATGGCAGATATAATATAACTCCTTGAGTTCCTTGAGTACTTGTTAAATCCTGTAATCTTGTAGTGATTATCTACATTAAAATTTCATTTTTAATGTACTCTGAAATATTTTAAATATTCTTAGTTTGAAATTTCATACTAATTCTAAAAGATTTCAAGTATGGAATTTCAGTATGTTTACTTAGATCTGTTTATATAATAAGAAGTAATAATAAACTATCTATTTTCTGTTTATTTAAAAAATATTTATGCACTTTATTAATATACATTTTTATAAAATTAAAAAATGATGTCATTATTATATGCTATATTGATAATGTTGAATACAAAGTTAAATTAAACATTATGTATTACTGGGAATTGTTTTTATGGGTTATTGTGAAACAATTTTTTAAGCAAAAGTTAAATAAATTACAACTAAAATTCTCTTTTAAATTTACTGTTTATAGCACATTTCTAAGGTTTAGTTATAAAACAAATTTCAATATTCTTATATTCTTCACTAATACATTTACTTATCATTTCATTATATTAATAAATGCTATAAAAATGATATATTTAATTTTTGAATTTATATTACAACAAAACCTCATTAAGTTGAAGTTTAAAGGATAAAAAAAATTCCTGACAAAGTTAGTTTCAACTTGAGTTTAATATTAGATTTTTTCAATTATCTTTGATTATTGAAACAAAAGATATCATGTGAATATTCATAGTTTAAAGAATGTAGAATGTTTAGAGAATATTCAATTATAAAAGAAACTATCACCTTCTCACATATATATATATATATAGATTAATAGATTAACAAGAATTTAAACTGATATATTGGGTAAATAAAACTTTAGTAGATTAGATCATCATCATCAATTAAACTTTTAAAACCTTTATATAAATTATTATTATTGATTAAATGATTTTTTCATCTGTATATATATATATCAGATCAAGTGGTCATATTTCAGAATTACTGTTGAAATTAAGGATTCAGTTTAGTTCAAAAGTCTGTTTTGAACAATTTAAAGTATGAATTTTGTAAATGTTTTAGTACTTTAGTATTATTGCAAATTTTTATTTGATAAATTGTTTTCTAATAGTCAAAATTGAAATGTTTTAAATATTTAATTCCAATAAGATTTATGAGTTTATCCTATGGCCCAAGGATTTCTATTCACTTGAATTTATGTAAACTGTTGCACTTGGACATTTTTGTACAATTAATAATTTACAGTGCTTTAGGTCTTAACTCACTTATAATAATGAAAAATATAATTATCATTAATTTCCATTAGAATTTCTGGAGGTGCTGTCGGGACTTTTGATGACTTTTGACTTTTTTGATTTTAAATTATTTCAAAAGATGATTTATATATCAATCACACAGTCATGACTACTTTATAAGATACATAAATGATATTAAAATTCATTGTTTGAAAGAATTCTAAAAATAAAATAAGTAAAAACCAGGAGAGTAAAAATTTTCTGATTTAAAGTAGATATGACATACCAGGCAAGGATTTTGAAATCAACTCATCAACCAAGTGAAATATTGCATAAATATACATAGTAAGATGTTTCATGCATATATGGTAATCTTATGCATGTAATTGAATAAAAATGTTGAATGTCACATATGTTTATGGCATGCTGAGAAACTCTTGACTAACTACAGCTTATCAAAACAGTCTAATTTCCATCAGTCTCATTAAAATTCTTCTGAATGAAAGAAATGTGAAAACATCTAGAAAATGTTTCCATTAATTAACTGCTAAAATATAATAGTGTCATGAAATTGCTCTCTAGATGGGGAAAAATTGCAAATGAAGTGGAAATAGGAATCTGAAAACTTTGTATTTCATTTTAAAACACTTGAACACTAGAAAATTCAATATTTCAAAAATTTTAAATAATTACCAATCAATGCCCTTCTTTTCAACGTTATAACCAATTAACACATTCCATTTCAAAAATTAAAAAACGAATTCAACNTATAATTGATTATTTTTGTTTTAAGGAATTGCTATAAATAATAATTAAATATTTTTAATATAGTTTTAATAAGAATTTCAGACTTTTATAAAAATATTAATACATTTTAGTTAATATTTTATTAATTAAATATTTATGTGAATTTATAATTAATGAATAATTTAAATGAAACATGAAACTTTAATAACTTACTTATTAGAAACTACTTTATATTTTTAATTGAAATTTTATACTTTATAAATTTCATGTTATAGATCAACCATCTGACCAGAAAACCATTGAGAAAGATAAAACTGCAATACATTTGCATGACACACACACAGTTGAAGACAAAGTATCTAATGAAGATACTAAAACAACTATAAATTGCTCAGGTATATTTAATAAATTTAATTTTAATTCAAAGAGATTAGTTGTAGATTCCTAATATTACAAATTTTGATTACAAAAAGTTCTTCCTTTATTATTTATACATTGTATATAATAATCTCATTCTTTTGCAGTTTTCCTTCTTTTTGTGACTCTTATCAAATATTTTAGAAGAGTTTTTATTTGTAAAGTTAGCTTCTTATCTTTATTTGTATTTTTTTAAATATTATATGCCTACTTGGGCCTTTATTTAATCAGTACTTATTACACTTGAAGTATGGAAGAAAGTTATTTTTATCTTCAACTTATTATCATGATGAAGTATTTAATTTATAGTTTTGTGAATTTCTCTTAACTGATTTATATAAACTCAAACTTTTGGCCAGTAAGTAATGAAAGAGAAACATTATATATTTACATAAAAAGAATAAATTAACTTATAATAATTCTATTTTTATCAGTTTTTTAGATAACCATATTTTATTTACCTACCAAATGATGTTGTATATGTATGTAATATATATTACCTTTGGAATGTATATTCCAAAGACGATTCACCTCTTGTGAGTGTTTCTGATGAACTCATAATATGACATGGTTTGGCAACTCCTGGTATAGTCTATTGATGCTAATGAGTAGCATAACAGTTTCAAAATAGTTTTGTAGAGATTTTGGTACTTTAATAGTATGTATCCTACAAATAGTATTGGTTAATGTGACTAAATTAGAGAGGAGAAATGAATTAATAACTTTCAAATTTTAAACTTTGTGTAAGAATTGAAGTTTTGTTGTGTCATCTGTTGAGGTGCATCATGATGAAAGGAAATCCAGATTATTTCTGAATTTTTTTCCCCCACACATGTTTGTAGTTAGTATGAAGTAAACTTTTTGGTTCTTCCATTGATCCCGTAGGGAAAAAATTTTAAACACCCCACCCAGATAAGGAATCCTCTTATTCTTGAGATAAAATGTTTTTAATGCTTAACTATTGATACCTCATCATCAGATCTCAAAATATTCTACTTTGAATATATCAATATATTCCAGATCCATTTCTGGCACAATTTAAAAACTGAAAAAAAAATTCAAAAAGTTTTTGTCTATTTACATATAAAATAAGCTTTTAAACATTTAAAGACTATATATTAGTATATAGTTGTAAGCTTTGTTGCCTCTAAATTAAATTATCTCAAAAATCATTTGGTTTCCTTGGCTTCATTACAGTTCAATAAACTTTGTATATCTCCACTGAATAGTTTTGAGAATTATTTGTATTTAATTCACCTTATATTAGATAACATTTGTCATCTATAGAACATGAAAATTTTAATATTTATTTCATAGAAATTTTCAAAACATTGCCATTATTTTATTTTGTTAAACAAAATGAAATTCTGTTTATATCTGAAGATTCAAGCTTAATATATATGTATATTAAAATTATCTCTGATCTTTAAAGATAAAATATAGTTTAATAATTATGTTTTCCTTCAGTCATCTTGTTTCCATTTATTGGTTTATGACATTCAACATTTTAGGATATTCTAATTTTTATTTATTCATATATCTTTACAGTAACACTAGAACTGACACTAGAACTGTTTATTTGCCGCACTCTTTGGTATAGACGAAAAACATGAATAGGAAAGAAGAATAAAAGTTTTAAGAAGGGTTGAGGTGGAAGGTGAAAGAAAGCGAGATAGGACAGAGTGAAAGCTGAGATATACAATTTGACCTAATGGTCACAGCAACTTTTTACAATTAAAGAAAGAAAATATTTACAGAGAAAACGTGTGAACAAAATATGGGTACAGTATTTACACTGAAGAGTTACATGCTGAACTTTTGCGCTTTAAATTTTTGTAGCAATACACTATATAAATGATTATATAAAAATTATTAAACCCAAAGAAAATATATTTTGAATTGAAAACTTCGTCCACAGATTTAAACTCGTACTGTACATTTATATATTTCACAAAATGTTAATTTACTTGTTTGGAATATACGCAACAATTTATTTTAATGACAAATGAGATATTAATAGGATGTTTACAAATGAAAAACTGTTGCTTAGGGATAAATTTAATGGTATACTTATAAAATATTATAATGTTACTAAAAACATATAGAAACAAAGAGAACATTGATACCAACAATAAAATACAAAATTTTTAAAGATGAAGCTCATGCAGAAAGTAAATACTTTTCAAGTGCATGCAATCGGAATAAAATTAGTCCAGAATCTTTATGCTTGTGGCAAAGTTTTTTAGTGCATTAAATAGTTTTTTGCTATTTGTTAAAGTACTTAATTGGCATGGCCACAGTTCATTTGCTGTACGCACAGATTCAATTAACACTTTCCTTTGCCTACTGTAGTGGGGACAGTGAAACAGAACTTTACAGTAACAGAAAATAATTTAGATTGTCATTTGAAGACTTGCACCTTTTGGTGTATCAACAGTATTTGTTACTGTACAGTTATATAAACAACTTTGCCTGTGTGGATTTTGCAAGCAAACTTCATTTATATTCAGTATTTCAACAACCATAGTAATTATTATATAACACTTACCGATGAGAATGATGAGAATTGCTGAGAATCAAATAAACTGTTTTCAATTTGATCAATTTTCTGGAACATTTACAATCGTTCTATAATCGAACCAATATGCAATAACAAATTCGAATTTAAAACAATTTGAACATTTAGTTAAAAAGTCATTGTTATAAATATTTATATATTTTGTCTGAAATGTTGTCAATTTAATTTAATACACCTAAGTACTCAATGAAGACTAAATGTAGTTGAAAACAAAAATTACATCTAAAATAGTACAGTAGAAGCCATTCTTCAGGTTAAGCCTTAATGCTCTCCCTCTCCCCCATGGGGAAATTTAGAAAAATCCCTTCTTAGTGTATGTTTTCATGATGTAGTCTAACTGTGTACCAAATTTCGCTCCTTTAGGTTTAGTAGTTTGCTCTGGCAATGGTCAGTCAGTCAGGACAAGTAATTTTATATATTTAGATGACTAAGTATTGAGAAGTTGTTGTTGTTGATAATATACAACTGATCTTGCTTCTATAACTTTAAATAGTTTTCCTTATTTTCCTGAATTAAGAGATTAAACTAACTTTCAAAAATTAATTTTGAAATTTCAAAATGCTATTATATTGTTTAGGATATAATACTATTGTACTACATTTTCATCTGTATAAATAAACCTTTTATTAAATTTTCTTTTGTTTATTTGAAAATAAAATGCTAATACCATTTCTTTTAAAAATTACTTCTATTGCATGTAAAATAATTTGAATTAATCTATCTGAAATTTACAATTCATAATGAAATGATTACAGTCCACTGGCCCTAAAATGGACTCATCAAAAAGGAACACCAATAAAGCAAATTCTCATGTTAAAGTGAATTTTACTGTTACCCTGATAAAATACCATTATTATAACACTAATTTTCAAGCAATAAAGTGAACAAACATTTTACCAGAGTTTAATAAACTGAACAGTAAATAACCTTTGTGGGAAAATCCCCAAGAAATAACCCTATTTCCAATAATGGTTGTTTTTTATGCTTTTCAAAATGAACAATAAAAAGTGACTGTGATAAATGTTCCATTTTGAATAGAATAGATTTTATTCTCCTAGTAAGCAAAGACTGGTTCAACCTCCAATTTCCAACTGTAGAGCAATTCAAACATCTGGTTTTAGTGGACTATTCAACTGTACTCAGAAAACGTGGGTTAGTGTAAGGATGCCCAACCCTTTAAATGGATGCAGTCCCATGCAAACACTTGCTAGTTTGTATATTGGGGAGTGCATAAAGTGATACCAGGCTTGGCTACTTTGTGCTAAATTTGGCTTCTTTATTTTACTTTTTTAGCACCAAACAAAGGAGTTGGTGCTTTGGCTATATTTGCATTGCCATTAAAATAATTCAAATTTTTACATTACACTCTGCACAATAGTGTTAGGACTGGTCAGGACACTGTTTGATGAAAGTAATGATTCCATAAATGAAAGAGACATTGACAGTGATGATCAATTGTCCAAACTTTCTTTCATGGGTGCAACAAATGCAGTAGACATCATACACCACTATCTGCAGTTTGAAAGTGACATAGATGAATATCTAAAGATGACATTTGTGATTGAAAAAAATATATTTTTTAATTTTTTTTCAAACAATATTCAACAGAAAAAAAATCGCTACTTTTTTTTCCTTCTTAAAGCTTTGTTTTGGTTACCCGCTTTGATACATTTAAACAGCAAACTGTCTCCTCATTTTGTTTGATTTGAAAATCATTTAGAGCACTTATTTGTTTTTGTAAATAAATTTTATTTTATTTAGTAAATTAATTCAAAATATAATTTAGAGATTTCCATTGCATATTAAGCCTTAACTCCCTAAATTTTACAACCTTGACCTTAACTCTGAAGATTGTTAATATGAATTTTTGAGAAAATGAACAAATAGCTGTTCACATAGTGATTTGTATTAACATGAGTTGATTGTATTTTAAAATTTAATTTGAAAAAAATTTAAGTAAAATATATTTAAGTCTTCAATTATTACATCTTTATAGTAATGTCAGGTTTAAATTATCCATTGTTAACTTATCAAATATTTCCAGATTTGTTTTAGTTAAAAATTTTGGCAGCATTTATCTTAGATTTATATACTATCATATATCAAATTTTAAAAGAAGTGGGAGAAATTAATGTAGACAATATTTGAAAGATGTATCTGATAAGTATTGCTTTCAGATTAAATAGTATTTCCATTCATTTGTACATTTTCATAAAAACACTATTGTGGATCAGAAACCAGAAGAGTTAATGATTTATTAAGTTAAATAATTACATTAAATTCAGTGATTTTTCTGATCTGAGTGAATTAACAGTGTGTTAAAAATTGTTGCAGTTGAAATAAAATTGAAATTATAACTGATTTTTAATTTTACAGAATAATAATCATTTAGTTTTCAGACCATGGTATATCAACTTTTAAATACTATAATTTTTCTTCCTGTTAATTAATTGTCTAAAATTTAAATAAATTAATTTTGAATTTCTTACTTTAAATTTAAAGATTAAACATCTTATATTACATATAAAATTATGAAATTGCTTTCTCTTTAAATTTACCTTTTATTTAGATGAAATGTCAATTAATCCAATAAGAAAAGATGATGACGATGATAAAGAATTGATTCCAAATTCCTTAGAAACAAACGAAGAAGCAGTTGAAATTAGTGATCCTGAATGGGACTTCAGTATACCAGAACCTCCATCACCTTTCCGAAACAATAGAGATAATTCAAATAGTTTAGAATCTGAATTATTTAAAAAAGATGAAGTGCATTTGTTTCCAGAAAATAATGATATAGAAAATATCATTGATTATAATGCATTAAAGGAAATAACTGAAACACCAAGAGCAGAAAATTCTGATTGTTTACAGGATAAAGCAGATGATGATTTAATAGATAATTATCCACCATCTCTCCCTGAAACAATGCCTCCAAGAGATAAATGTTTTAGGGTTGGCTCTATGAGCAGTGATATTCCTCCTCCTCTTCCAATAAGTGATCCACCAGAATCAGCAAGAGAAAAATCTTATAGTTTTTGTAGCACAAGTAGTGAAGTTTCATTTCCTGAATTTGATCCTTCTCAAAGAGAACATGATACAAATTCTGCTTATAAAGAATTTAAAACTGTGTCAAAAAATGAAACAGATGATATAAAAAAAGTGGATGATGATAAATTTGTTGGAATTAGCAGAATTGATATTACAAATCAAGAATCTATATCTACTCAGACATATATTGTAGTACCTCAACCTAAACGAAGACCTCATTTAGAAAATTTTACAATTGGTTCATATAAAAATGAAAAAACTAATTCTGGTGTGACTGATTCATCCTTTTCTGCATCTTTGACAGATACTGATAAATCATCAAATCTGATTAAAACAAATTCATTTCCTAAAGATAATGATAAAGAATCTAATAAGGTTAATAAGCCAACTTATAATTTTACAATTATGCCATTCAAATCTAGAAACAGTTATAATGAAAACAAAGTGGACCAAAATAAAGATTCAGATGAATTACTTCAAGAAGAAAAAGTGGAAGAGGTAAGAAATAAAAATCAAATGCCATTTAAATCAACAGGAAGAGAAGAAGAAACAAAAATAGAACAACGTCAGCTAGAAGAAGAATATCAAAAGTTACAAAACCAATTATTGGTTTGGCAGCAACAGTTGGTAAAAAATCAAACCCTGTTGCAAGAAAAGCAGATTGTTCCAGAAATGTCAGTACCTGATCTTTCTCCTCTTTGTAGTCAGCTCAAAGTGGAAGAAAAATCTAGTGTGGCACAAAGATCACGAACACTTCCAAGGCCAAAGCCAAATGTGAATAAAGAACTGGTAGAACAGACTCATTCTTCTACTGTTGAATATTATTCACAACCTAAATCACAGATTCTTAAAAATGTCACAATTGGATCTTGGGAAAGGAAGCCTGAGATCACAGTAGGAACAGTTGCAGAAGTAAAGCCAAAATTTCAAAATGCAAACAAATCTCAGGTAAATAATAGTGTAGTAGATAAATGCAAAAAATCTAGTGTGTTACTGGAAGATAATGAAAAAAATAAAATTTCACAAATTTCTGCAAAATTTGATATTAAGTCAAATAAAAAAACTGCAGTGGCAAACAACATGCCTGAAAATCTAGAAGATGCTCCTCCAGCAGTAATACTTGCTCAAATAAGAAAAGAAATGAAAGCAAATGCAAAATACCCTGCCGGAACTGTTATAAATTCGGAATCCAAGAAAGGAACTTCTGTATCAAAAACTTATATAAGACCTAAATCCCAAATCATTTATTCTCATTACAATTCTGCCTCAGATGATAGAATTTCAGATTTAACCAAATCATCATCACAGGATCCCATCAAAGTAAATGGGAATATAAATACACCTGTTGTAGTAGCAACAATTAAAAGCAAACCAGCTTTAGATAAAGATGTTGTTAATGGTGATAAAAACACTGTTTCACTGCCAGTGTCATCTAGTGTATCTATTCCTCCACCACCACTACCTCCAGTTGTGCCAATAAACAAAAACAGTTCTAAGTTTCAGTCTACATCACATCTTTTGAAAGTGAGTAAAACTGAACCATTATCTGATCCAAGAGAGGAACTTATGATTGAAATTCGCAATTTTGGAGGAAGAAAAGCATTGAGGAAGGTCAGTTAAAAGTTCATTTTCAGTAATTGTGTTACTAACCCTGTGGACAAGTTGGAACCTAATTTGTTTCCCATAATTTTAACCTTTAAAATGGTGATGGTCTCTTGTTTTTCTTTTGTGTTCAATAAAGTCCCCCTTTTTTTGTTTTAATGTATTGTGTGTATCTGTGTCAATGTTATTAATAATATACTAATTATTGTTTTTGTGTGACTAAATGTAATAATTTAAAATGTTCACCTTTATTAGAATTAAAATCAGAATAGATGCTATGAAATTAAATCTGAAAATTTTAAAATATTGAATATAAAATTGATATTAGATTCTTGGTTTAAGAGTTCTGATAAAGGAGAATGTTTGATATTAATGTCAGATTTTGCTTATTAATAAATTAAATATTCAACTCTATAAAGTTTTGTATTTTTCAGTTTCTGAATTAAAACCATTGAATTAAAAAGCCAAACTTTATAGAATTGACTTAATTAATTAATTAATAAGAAAAATGTTTGTTATAATAGGCATTCATAACATATTATCGTAACTATTATTAAACTAATACATTAGTACATATGAATGTATCATATGAAAGTGGACAAAATCTACCAAAGAAATAGAAATTTCATTTCAGAAACGTAGCTAACTGAAAACTATCTTATGTATATATTGATAGAATATGTTTAAATGTATTATCTAATATAAAAGAAAAATATTTTAGTTTTTGCAAGAATGTTTGAACAGAAGCAGATGATTTGTATGATTAATTTACGTAATGCTGTTCAGAAATAATAATTTCTTTGACCTTTGATTTTATGGAAAAGTTTATTTTTTAAACTGTAGCCATCATTAATTTCATTCAAAAGAGATTATACTATTTTGAGAGGGGAAAATCATACTTATGATTTTTACCTCTCAGAAAATATACTTTATATGAATGCCTTTAATTTTACATATTTTAAAACTTTAAAATTAATAACCTGTATTGTTTTATATTCCAGGTTCCTCTTAATCAGGCTGGTTGGCATTTAAAAGTTTTTGGAACCTTATCGTCATCATCAGTATAACTTTCATCATAGAGTGCCTTATCAATAAGAAAAGTATTTTTCAATATATATTGCAAAAATTTAAGATGTGACTGCATCATCATAATCTTAACAAATTATATTTTTTTTCAACAGTAAAATTTTTGTTTTAATGTAACAATCAAGATGATTTCATTTTATTTTATTTTTCAACAGTGTGCTAGCTTTGAATAATAGAAATATATATAAAGATGCCATATTTGTTATACCATTATCAGCTTTGTGAATGAAACATAAATTTGTATATATGTACTATGTAATTATTTTCATATGTTCTAGATCCTAAAAAATGGAATATAAAATTATTGCAAGATAGCATTGATATAAAAAGAAAGAAATTTGTTTTGAAATCCAAAGAACTGATTGCATTATTTTATATACATATATAAATATGATATATATATTTTTATAGAAAAGCATAATTCATTTCAGATGGAATTATATATAAATTTTTGCATACTATGCTATACCTCAGTTAAAATATTCATCTAAAGATAATTTTAGCCCATTAACATGTATATTTCAGAATTATTATTCAAGAATTTATTTTAAATCACAAGAAAATATTAATCAGAAGTTAATAATTATTGTGTTAATCATATTATTCTGTTGAATTTTTCCAAAGTTCGTTTAATATGTAAATAAAACGGATGAAATTAAAATTCCCAAGATTTGTGGGATCATAGTCGTGCCAATCCGAGTTGTAAAATGTGATTAATTTTCTGTACAGATATTTATTCTCTTGTTAAATAAATTGGCCAAATAAACTTTTATGGGAACTAATATATCCAAATCAAAGCACTTTTAAAAATAAAAAGTAAAAAAAAAAAAACTAAATTAAAAACAGGTAAGATAAAGGTTAAATCACTGGTTGATTAAATTAAGGTTGTGACATGTAAATTACTAAGTTTTTAAATGAGTAAGATATAATTTAATAAAAGAATCTATGCTAAATTGTTTGTACATTCATTATAAATAAATTTTTTTGTTTAATTCAGAATATTTCTGAATTTATTTTAATTATATAAATAAATATTTTGTGTTTATTATTGTCTGAAATACAGCTATTTAATGACATTTAAAATAAATTTACATTGTTAAAAGAACTTACAAATATTTTCATTTCAAAATGAATAGTTATTTAGTTAAATATTGGTGACTGTTTTTTTTAACAGAGGTGCCAAAATTTGATTTTAATACATTTCATTTTAGTTTTCTCATGATGAATTTATAAAAGTATTAGTTTAAATTTATATGAAACTTATACAAAATGGAGCTAAATATGGTTATAAAATTTTTCCTACCAGATTTGCTGAAAAGTGAAAATATTTTATTAACTTTTCATTTTTTAAGAGAAATGCTCTGAAGTTTAAGATATAGATAAAATATAGAAAAATTCAGAAAATTATATATTCTTAAATATAAATTAATTGGAGAATGTAACTTTTACTCATTTATATTAAGGCACTAAGAAATGTAGAAATCATTTTAACAGAACTGAAAAGGTAGATATTGAGATGATTTGTTTTAAAATTTTCTTAGAAATAGATCTGTAGACTTGAAAAACATTAAAAATTTCATATCACGTGGTTCCAATAAGCCAGTATATCAGTTCAATCTCATAATATAGCAGTATTCTGCAAAGTGTAGGGAAATGTCAACACCAAACTTAGTAGCCATGAATATCTACACTGTGTCCAAAGTCTCAGTTTGTGTTTATTGTCACGTTATTATTGAGTCTACTAATGTACAGAAAAGATAAGAATATATAACACAGCAATTAATGATTAAATTTTTAGCATTGGAAAGGGCACGCAGAGCTAGAATCAATTCAGTGAAGTATTGTGAAACTTAAGAGCTCATGAGAGGATCTTTGCAGAATAATCAGAACAATTTTTCTCTTGCAACATAACACAAGATCACACTGCAGTAAAAACAGTAAAGATGCTTAAGAATCTGAGGTTATGGGTTATTTCAGGCTCTGCTTGTGACCAATCCTGTAGCCAGGATGATTTTCCTGAGGAGGCACTTGATATTAGGGGTTCCTGGTTCAGGGGCATAATTTGTTCTAATGGGCAACAGAAGGTGTCCGTATGTTGGAGTAAATGCCTACTTTTTCGTTTAGGTTGTTGCTCTTTCCTATTGCTAGGGAAGACTCAAATTCAATTGTCAATAAATGGGAAAATTCACGACTAATCTATTCTGCAAATATAAAAGAAACTAATGAACGATAGTTGTCTATTGTTCCATGCAATCTTGTATGTTAACCAAAACCGCATTTGTTTTCAAGGCCAAAACCCCGAAAAGAGTTGTCAATATACTATCGTAAAAACTCCTTAAATAGATCTGAAATTCTTCTAGTTTCCCTAAAAATAGATTTTCTCTGAATATCTTTACTCCGGGTGCAATCCGTATCGAAAAAATATTAGTCTTGACAAAAGCGACCCGCTCCGGATCTTGCACCAGAACAATCTTGAGTCATGACTTTTCGAAGTTCCTACTCGTCCGAAACTCCACTAACCAATATGGTCGGACCATAGCCTACAACTAATATTGCTATAGTCAGACTTTACATCATGATGTAAGAATACATCTGATACCACTCCTATTATACGACTGTCAAGAATGTGTCCGTACTTCAGATATCTTATCGGAAAGTCCATTTTGTATCGTTTGCCATTTACTATCGCCTCATTCGACAGTGCTTTTAAGAAAGTCTTACAAAATGATGTGTGCATAATTACACAGGCACCTATTTTAGTGCCTTAAATACATTACTGTTCGTTTCTTTGTATTCAAAGAAACAAATAGTAAAACATATTTAATGAAATGCATTTATTTGGAATTGTTTAGATATATGGTCAAAACGAGCAATTATTTATTGTGACATCGTCACTATGCCGAGCTGCAATTTTTAATCATATATTTTAAATTAAATAAATTAAAAATATGTTTTGTTTTAAATTAGTAGTGTCTTGCCGCTGTACAATACATTATTCTTTCCCTGTTAGCAATAGAGTCGTGTCGGGTTGTATATAGCTAATCGGAGCCTCTTGCCACTATGCTCCTGTCATCCATCTAACTTTGTTCTCGAGATTAAGGAAGGACACCACGACAGTGGGGATTTATAGGTCTACAATTTTTTTTTTTGAACTGCAGCTCAATTATGTTCCTAGGCCTGCTTCTTTTTCTTTTGTTGTTAACAGATTAATGCAGTGCAAATCTTTGGAAAATAGGGAAGATTGAGTTGAAATCTATTTCAGGGCGTTCCGTTCGAATATGTCGGATCCCGTCCTTTACACTCGGTCGACTTATTGTAGGCTTAAGCCGAACCACGATGGCTATAATTACAAAGGCCTTTTAAATGCCCCTAGGACGGAAAGAGTTCAAAACTAAAAATAAATTTGTCGAAAACTAAAATATGTCTTTTATAATGATAATTTAACCTAATAAAAAAATCTATTAGAACCATATAAAAACTTCTGAGAAAAAATTCTGGACAAGTTCAATAAAGAAATGTCAATTCAATTGATTAACAATATAATATTTCTTATTGTTTTTTATTGTGAAAGTGGCACCAGCTGCGTGAGGATCGTTCTGATTAGTTCGATCAATCAGCAGATCTGAATCAGCTCAGTCGATTGTCCGTAATGCCGTTCGATTTTAGGAATAAGGGGCAACAATTTCCTGAACAGAACAGTTTACAGAAACGAATAGCTGATCCACCGATCAGGATCGTTCCTGCATTTACCAAGCAGAGTAATTATCAGAAAAATACCAAGGTAAGATATGCGGAAAATGTATTTCTAAAAAACAATAAAAATTTGTAAAACTTTGAATTATATTTACAAATTAGAGTGAGCTGAATGCAAACATCTCAAAACAAAATTAAATGTTAATATCGTTCATTTATTTAAAAAAAAGTTTTTTATTTATTTAATATTCCTTCAAAGTAAGATTAAACTATTCGACTAACTTCCTAATTATTTCTATATTATTAATTTTAATTTAGTAACATTGCAAGAATCAACATTTACTTTGACCTTTTATCAATAATAAATTTCAAAATGTGTAGGGTTTAGAAATGTTAAAATGCTTGAAAGATTTTAATATTTTTCTTTTCGTTTAGGTTACGGGACCATCTAAATTAGGTTTTTTTCGTCCAAAACCAGCGAGCCCGTCACAATTACGAATATGGTACGAAAGTGTTGGTCTACCCGTTTTCTTGAAACATGAACGAAGTGGTCATTCCTTACAATGGAAGGTAAGCTGTAATTTCAACAAATTTTAAACAGTCTTTAATTAAAGTTTATTTAAAACCTCGATTCCCAAACAGGTGAATATTAAAGATTTAGATTATAAAATTTATTTGCCGATATTCTTTGATGGTTTATCCGAATTAGAACATCCTTACGATTTCTTCGCCGTAAACGGTATCATTGATATGGTAAATGCCAATGGCGAAAAGGCACTGGAAGTGTTATCTTTTGTTATTCCTCCGATTAAAAGTAAGTAACAAATTTATAACCTCTTCTTTAAAAGCGAAAGCTATTCATTTATAGAAGATTGTTTTCTAGAAGCTTTGAAAACTCGTTATCCAAAAGTTGTTATCAACACCATGAAGGCCATTCAACAGCTGGCACTCTGCCACGATTTAATGGGTGTTGCCCTCATCCCTTATTATCACAGCATTTTGCCACCGTTAAACTTTTTCTTAGAATACAACAGTGAGAGCATTTTTATATATATTCGAATAGTCATAAAACAAAACTATTGATTTTCAATAATATATTCTAGTAAATATCGGAGACGAAATTCATTACGGACAAAGGAAAAGGAATGTAATAGGCGATCTAGTGAAAGAAACTCTGGAAATTTTTGAGAAAACTGGTGGACCGCAGGCTTTCTCTCGCATAAAGAGATATGTTTTGACATATGAGTCACATGTACACAATACTTAATTACCTACTGTTAAAAGTATCAATAGTAATCATTGCTATCGTTGAAATACATTTTGATGTACTGTTTATAACATTCAGATTTGATAAGTGATAAATTTTTAATTATATTTCTATTATAATTTACCGGAATTAATAAAATATAATTTACGTGACAACTTGTTGATTGCACGATGACGATCTTCGCTACTACTATGGAAATTTTGATTCAATTCGAATTTAGTCTCATTCCTCATAATTTTTCGCTAATTTAAGACTAGTATTTAGTTCTTTGTTTCTCACACGTGCTGTTCTCATATATGGGTCTAATAAGTTTAACCCAATGATAGGTTAAATTGGTTAGAACCACTTTTAAAATTCTCTTCGTCCTATGCCAGTGGCATGCCGTGACATTTGATGATAGGGAAGCTGTGTTTCTGTAAGAAGCAGACTTCCAGCGACAATCAGTCAGTGATGGTCAAGGGTCCATTTGTATTCGTTTGTTCAATAAGCCAGTAAAAACCGTATACTTCTCTAAGTGTATTTGCAATTAATAGATTATCTAACGCACTTAATAAATAAGCAAGTTCAATATAATTATGTACCTCTGTTATATTAGATTCAATAGATTCCCTATGCCCTCTAAATGCCAATTCTTGCATCTACTAACTTAGATATAATATATCTATTAGCCGTAACTTTGTTATAATTTGCAATATTTTATTTTGTTTACTAATGTTAAATTCTATTTTATTTTGATTTCCAAATTGCTTCAATTTTATGAAAGAATCGATGCGAAATTTACGATTTTCGTGTCTTTTGCCAGCTTTACTCAAATTATTTAAATCATCAAAGCCATTCTTATTCCACACACTAATTTAATTTGAAAATAATAGGCAAGGCCAACAAAACAATTTTTGCATTTTTATGCATTCACAAAGCCATTTTATGTCTTCATAAATTTTATCGTGAAAATGTCGAACAAATTTTTTTCGTTGAAGTATTTATATTTAATTTAGGCATTGGTCTTTCTCTTTTAATAATGTTTTCTTTTTCATTATACGGTCTCGAGCCAAAACTTTTTTAAAATAAATTTTTAATATCACAATTACACTACATTTTAAATTATTAGCCATAATATAAGGACTAAAATTAAAAATAAACTTATAAAAATTTGTTAAAATAAAACGTGTGATTGATATACAATTATAAATACCTGATACAAAATATTCAATTGTATGAATCTACTTTTAAAGAAAATTATAATTAAATATAGTTTTGTGAAGAAACGTACATAAAAATAACATAAAATATTCTTTACTTTTTAAATACGGTATTAAAACAATCCACTTAGTTAAAATTGCTCCCTAACAGTGGCTCATGGTTGGAATCAGAGACGATCTTGGTAGATGTGCGGTGCATGTATGCAGGCCAAATCCCGAGGGTGCTGATACAGGTCAATGTCAAATGCCTCTTTTGTCTCATCACTAGTATATCTCAAAGGACGCGATAGGGTTGTAAATTTTAAACGTTTTTCAACATAGCTGTAAAAATCTAAATATGTTAAACTTAATAGATTGTCCGTCTTTTGTTTTCTAACTAATTCGTTTTTAGGACCAAGTGTCCTCAGAAATTTCCAAAATTTACAACTTTTCGGTCACTCTCGTTGAACTGGAAACTTTTTTGTCTTTATTACATTAATAATACGAAGAAATCAGTCTCCACTGTACTCGGCTAGAAATTGGTTCGGTTAAGCTTTTGTTTAAGTAATATTCCGGCTCTTTCGTCGGGGTTTTGTTTATGTCCCCAATTCCCTAATCGCTTAATTATTTAACTACTACTTAAGTAGAAATAAGTCGAAATCTGTTACTTTGTACTCGAATATTTGTAGTCTCGGGAAAAGAGTGGAAAGACAATTTTTATGACAAACGGATACATAAATCGTAAATTTAAGGAAAATAAATTCTAGAGCTTTTTCTGTACCTCGTGCATCTCTCTCTCATCCATTAAATTTAGTTGTAAATGATGCTGTCAAAGTAACAGTTAATTTTTTAACATTATACAAGAATTGTACACGTTTTTTTCTACATCCTCTTATAGATGGGATATATGAAATCGTAATATCACTGACTCAACATTGAAATCCGTGAGTAATATAAAATCGGAGAGCGGAATAAAAATATCAAATATTTTAACGGATTTTTTAAAACTCCCATCAACTATACAGAAAACTATCATAAAAACATACCAGTGAATTCTTATGGGTTGGGTTAAGTTATAAATCTACTCGCGATTCACGTAATCGGGCGAGGGCGGGCGGCCTAACGGCCCGGAACCGGTCCCGGATAGAATTGGATGTGTTATACGTGTAGCAGCCACCTAAGGTCGTAGGCTTCCACCGGCTAAACCGGGTGAAGTTGGTGCTGTGTAAACCGCGTGAACGAATCTGGCTTTTTGGATGCTGACAATACAACGCTTCCACTCCGCCACTAATATTCGAATATACAATAGCAATTTTATTTTTTTTTTCTCACGTGTAGTATAGAAATTTGTAATGAGATACATAATGCGGTTATAATAAAATATTGTNATTCGAATATACAATAGCAATTTTATTTTTTTTTTCTCACGTGTAGTATAGAAATTTGTAATGAGATACATAATGCGGTTATAATAAAATATTAATTTTAAGTAATTAAAGTACGATTAAATATGAAAAAATAATCGCGCAATATGTACTTATATTTTAGAAAATACAAATCGTTTCCACAGCTTCCAATGACGGCACGTCGCTGCTCCCGGGAGGTAATTTATGGAAAAATTGGCTCCCAGTTTGGTGTACTAACGTGAAGAAAACCCGAAAAAACTCCACGAACCCACGACCAACTAAAACTATTTATTCGGCCAGTGGCGGGCGTTAAATGTTTTTAGTATTAGCTTATAAATACAACTGTATAGAATTTTTTTAAGTTTTATTTGAAAATTTGCAGGAATTTTTTCTAATACCGGATCGATTTTCTGAATTCTTTATCTAACAAAACAGTTAGAAAAGCTAACAGAAAATTTAAATGTCTAAAGCTCCTGAATCTCTAATAATTGTGGACACACGATTCGTAAACCGGAATCACTTTTTTGATATGATGATAAGCATCCGGTCCTCTTGCCTTTTCTAGCAATTGCAAAGTTTCGTTGGCCAATGTGCCCAAGCAATTTCCTTTTCGCTGACCGTAATCAATTCCATCACCTAAATTTTCTGTTATAAATATATATAACAGAATACGTATATTAGTATTTCTCAGACATATACTAAAAAGAATATTATTTTTTATAACTATCCTTACTAATATTTTCTAAAAATAAGAGCAATGACGGAAGAAGCTTAGGATAAGCGGATACCAAAAATGGGCCAGCTTCCGATAGAGCTAAACTTTGAATGACACGACAGGCTCTGACCAATATAAGTGGATGGCGAGTTGCTAAGGCTTCTGAAATTAAAAAGAATTGAATTTTATTATTATTATTTTTTTAATTTTTGGCAATAATTTTCTATACTTACTGTTAATTTGTGGAATAGCGTAAGGCAGCGCATGAATTATTTTTTCGCCACCATTATTCATCATTTCCTTGCATCCTAGTTCGGCGATTAGATTATATGGATGTTCGAGTTCTAATAATCCTTCCATAAAAGATGGTAGATAATGGCGATAGTCTAGATCAGAAATGTTAACCTATAGAGAAATAATCAGAATATGTTAGGAATCATCTTGATGTCATAATTAAATATTGCGTTTTAAAGAATAACTAAAAGGTGATTTAAAAGTCTCCATAACACATGCAAAGGATTCGTCTTATTATGCAGTCATACAGGTTCCAGTAACGGGAGCTGAACCATGACCAAATATAGATTACTGAAAAGGACACTCGAAAGTGTGTCCTTTCCAGTAATCTATATTTTGTTTGGAGACTGAATCACTCTGTGTAATAAATTTCATACTATCAAAACCTATTTTTATTAGTGTGAATAGCTAAAAATGCGAAAAAGTAGAAAAAACTTTATCACATTTAAGTTAACACCCCATTCTTTACTCGTGCTGATCAATTCTATTGAGGATTAAGTCCGCCAGTAATGTGTGCAATTGTGGCCTACAATATTCTGGTGTAGTTTAATCAACCTATTAAGTTAATCACAAAAGTAATAGAGTTGATTAGTAGAATATAACCGCAACTAATAAATATGTTCTCCACCTCAAATTACTAAGTGACCTTGTCCATGTATTGTACAGTACAGTACAGTACATCATACTTTTTCTTTAACAATAGAGTCGTGCCGATCAGGGGAAATTTTTTGAATTGAAATAATACAACTTTCGGTTTGCATCGGACGATCGTATATAGTTAATCGGGGCCTCCTGCTCCTAAGATTTCCATTTCTGGTCTCGGCTTTCATCTAACTAACTCCGTTCTTCAGATCAAGGAAAGACGAACAGAGGACGACATTGGGAATTTATAGGTCTACAATTTTTATTTTCCCGGTTGTTATATATAACAACCAGGAAAGTATGGCGATCGTTCAAAAAGACCTCCCCCCAAGATTTTTACTTTTTTGGACTCAGGTGCCGCATCTTGAAATGTCGAGAAATGCTATATATATATGGATGTTTGTATGGCACGATTTTGTTTACCCTGTTTGAAGTTTAATAACTCCTGTGCATTCTGTTAAAAATTTTTTGAAATTTTGCAGATAGGTTTGTGTGTTAGGGGGACTGGTACTATTAAATTTTGGTAATTAAAGGTCGAGGGGTGGAGAGATAATGGAGGTCGTGTGTATCTCGAATAGGGTGGGACTTAATGATTTTTTACTCGTTATTAGCATTAACAATTTTTTTTTATAAAATCCATCCTTACCCTCAAAAGTAAGCTTTTTGCCATTTTATAACAGTTAAAAATATAAAAAGTTTTTAAATAAAATATCGTAACAGATAGCGCCATCAAATGTTGCTGGAAAAGTTAAGCAACTCGTCGCTGGATTTTTTTTTTGTATTTTCATAGAATTTTATAGTGAAACATTCCATAGAACGATTCATTTTAAACTCATTGTCAAATATACAACTATCGTATTACTTTGAATATAAGCCGCCCTCGCATTTATGCTGCAGTAGGAGTTTAAAATTGGAAAAATTATTTAAAAAAAATAAAAAATGAATGATCTTTGTACAGTTCATAACTAAAACAGATAATGCACTTCATAGTAGACTGCTTAAATGGTAGATAGAAACACCTATTATGCTGTACAGCGAGTATCCCCGTCTTATTCAACTCTCTCGCCTCCGTAAAACGAAACTTACCAACCACTTTAAACTAAATCCAGAGCTTTCCTGATAGAGAAATACCGGAATTTCACCCGTCTCGTATCTCTTTCTAAATAAACTTTTGTAAACATTTACTTTAAGAGGTTTCTCTAATGGCGGTCCCGTAACCTAAAAATTTTTGTGTGAAATATTGAATTTGAATAATTTAATTACAGAATGAGTAGAAGAAAGAAAGGTATATTTACCTTTGTGTTTTTCTGTAAAGACTCAATGGTGAAAGCAGGAACCTCTCTGATTGGAGGATTTGCTTCTTTCATTAAAGTATTGCTCTTATCACGAACTTCGTATTCCTTTTTAAGAGATTTTTTCGTAGATTTTGATAATTCCATTCGATCTATTGCTGCTATTAACGAAATTTGATACCAGATGAAAGATTTCGATGAAAAATGATGTTAAAAGCAAGCACTAGACCGTAAGTTTTCAGTTAAGAAAAGTACGATTCCTCCTGTTTTTTTAATGTTATTTACAATTGAATTTTAGATATATTGTTGCGGAATAAAAAGGAAATTTGATTTTTGAGCTTTTTAACTTTTAGTGAAATTATTTTGAATCTTTTTATAAATAATTTTCGATCCAAGTCACATTATTAAAAATTTGCGTTCAAATTTATTATCTCCTACTCGAAAGCCGAAAAACGAGAATAAATATTTTGGTGAAATTTTGCCAAAGCACCTGTTGAAATTACAATCAAATGAAATAATAAAACCCCTCAGAAATCTTACAACAAAGCGTGTTTATTTAAATAATTTTGAAAAGTGAGGAGGAGTGTTCAACTAATGTCTCTTGATGTTACTTCTGTTATAGAGGTTTTACTTAGTATCATTATTAATTTATTAATTCTTATTTTGTTAGAGATTGGAGGTGTGTAACAGAATCCTGTCTGGTACTCCTCCTTACTCTCGACTGGTTAAATAATTTGCATAAAGAGTATGAAAAACGATTGATTCGTACAGAAGAGAAAATTGAAGAGTTAACAACGTTTTAAAACAGTATGTACTGATAATTTTTCTATGTAGTCTTTTTTTGTTAAATTCATTTTACAACGAACTAAAAAGAACAATACCAGTCGACCCCCCCTATAACACTGTTGATTATTCCGTTTTATATGAATTCCATGTTGTACGAGTCACTTAGATTTTACAAATACGTGTGCCGGGCTGTGAACGGCTCACGTATTTGTAAATTCTAAGTGACTCGTACAACATGGAATTCATATAAAACGGAAAAATCAACAGTGTTATAGGGGGGGTCGACTGTATAGTTATCTTTGGTTTAATGGGCAATGAGGAGGAATTGACAAATAACGTTAAAGAATTTCTAACTTGGAACAGACGAAAAATAATAATTTTTCGCACAGGAGGCAAATTAAAAATAATAGATAAATTTTATTTATAGAAACAAAAGTTGGAAGTTCTTTCAAATTTTAAATATTTGGAAATTCATTTTACTCCTCGTAGATCTTTTTCTTTACATTTGGAAAAAATGATAATCGAGGATAAGGTAAAAATCTCAAATCTTTATAAACTACTTGTCAAAATGTCGTCGCTTAATAACTATTTTAGATTATTTGATGTGTTAATAAGATCGAGCATTTCATATGCATTCCCAATATGGAGAAATTGGTGGTTGACAAAGTAGAAAAAATACAACTATCCTTTTTCAAGTAAATTTTTTAAATTAAATCTGTAAGGTTGCCGACGGGGGTCGAAATATGTCAAGAGGGTCGGGGGGTCGTAGTGATAATGAGATAGACTCTGCGGTTACAAGAAACCGTTTATGTGACACGGAAAAAAGCTTAAAAGATTACCGCAATCTTGAAAGTTCTAAGTCGGCAACGGCCTCTGGGTCTTTCTCTCCTATCCAAGATAGTCCCAAATGAAAGAGTGTCCCTTGTTCGCGAAGAGCAGTTCCCTCGACGACTCCGGGACGATGCGGTCGACTTCTGATGATGGGAAGATGTAGATCCGAGATCCGAGGTCGGGGGACGGAGACGATGTGCACGAGACACACACACAACTGGTCCGATACTTCGAATTTTCGGGAGAAGAAACCGCCGCATAAATTCAAATCACTATTTATTGAACTTCGTTTAAATAAATATACGATTATTCCAAATAGCAAACTTATCAAATAATGCCGAATATTAGTTCTGTAAGATGATGGTTATTCATTTGCTTGACAGTTGTGATTCTCTTTGTGAAATAAGATCTAATATTTTTGGGATTGATTACAATTATATACTAATTTATTGGAAGAATCTTCCAATAAGACCAGGGCCGGATTTGAGGCGATTGGAGTGATTTGTGCCAATCGGGCCCGCAGGACATCAAAATTTATATATTTAAAAATACTTTCAAATTACAGAATAGATTAAACAGTTTAGCAATCATGTCGATTGAGAGTCAAGAAGAAAGCCAGTTGGATTTTGATACTATTTTAGAAGATTTTACAGAACAAAAACTTAGAAACATATAAAACATCTCTTTATAGGTTTACATTCAATAAAATTCAGTAATATTCATTCATCAACTCATTAGAAGACTTTTNACTTCTATGAGAAATTAGACTCTACTTAGATATTAGACACACGAAGAAAACTCGGAAAACTTCACGTGGCAGGCCCATCGCTGAAGTGTGAACCCACAACCAGTGTTCAGCTCTTTTATTTTATTCATTCACTGTGGGTCCTCTACGAGAGTGCCACACAGTGGCTCGAAATTGATTATTGTTGAAGCATATACATTACTCTTAAAAGAAAATTTCATGATAAGGACACTACAAATTTTTTCCTAAAAGTTTAGATATTTTATATAATGTATCCTGAAATATTTTATTGTATTCGAAACTTCGTAATAACGAATACAGAACTTTTAACTATAGTTAAGATACGAATTCCATTATGTTCATAGAATTTCTATGGAATCTTCTTTCGTTATTTATTTACTGTTTCCTACGTAAAATACTTCACTTAAAAGCTAAAAAAAATGAATATAAAAATGACTTTATTGAGTATTTTTTTTTTCTTTTTTCCATTCACTTATTTCTTTCACTCATTCCAATAATGGTCTGCCGCTTTCAAAA
Organism: Centruroides sculpturatus; assembly: GCF_000671375.1. Taxonomy (NCBI): domain Eukaryota; kingdom Metazoa; phylum Arthropoda; class Arachnida; order Scorpiones; family Buthidae; genus Centruroides; species Centruroides sculpturatus. The sequence continues at coordinate 92,716 of NW_019385705.1, read as the reverse complement.
GAGATTTCCCAAAAATTTCAAATATATATTTATTTAACTATATTTTCGTGTTTTACATTTTTACGATTTTGTCACGTCCTGCTATCAGCATCAATACTACTGTATAATCGATGAAATAGACGTGATCGTCACAATGATTCCATATTGAGCCTTCTGTCAGTTCTTGTAAATGTCATTTTTCTGAATTTTTATATTTTCAAAGTTCATTTAATATCTTTACATTTTTCTGAAATCGTTTGAAAAATAATTTAATTTTACTTATTTTTATAACATTTTATTCCTTGCTTCTAATAAAGATAATCTGTTATTTACAATTTCTTTGTTATCATCTAAAAACATCAGCATAAATAACCTTAGGCTTTCTTTGAAAGTTTTTTGATCACTTGGAATTTTACTAAATATTTTTGCACATTGTTCTTCGCTATGTTTTAATAGCAGTTTACGAAAAATTCTCTTCAGAAATTTCATCATTTTGACGTTTAAATCAGAAAAGCTCATCACCTAAAAATAGAAAATAACAAATAGTTTAATGTAACATTTTAAATCTTATCTTGCATATATTTATTTATTGAATGAAGTCAAAATGAACTAAATGTTGAGCACAGATTTAATTATACACAGAAACTCTTACACCACACTACTTTCAAAATAAGCTTCTTCTGTAACTACACACTTCTACCAGCATTTGAAATGACTTCCAAAACTGCTTTGGCAGTCTTGAAAGTCATTTTGTAATGCCTTTATGGGCTTTTGTCACTGTGGCTTCCATATCTGTTGATGATTAGAAATTGTAGCCCTTCAACTTCTTTCATTGTAGAGAACAGATGAAAGTCTTCAAGACAAAATCAAGGTAAGAAAAAAGTTGAGGAAGCATTGCTATACTCTTGGTCATACATTTATTAACCAGAAACAACCAAGTGAAGCTGAATGTAGATGTTGCTGCAGTGACAAAACTCCTTAAAGACATAAAAAATAGCTACTGCTAGCATTCATAGTACTTGCACTGCTGACATGCACAGTGCTGAAGCAGACTGGATCAAAGAGAACAGACGCACTGGACACAGTATGCATTGTGCTGAAATAAATATATAAGACATCCATTGAATAATGCAGAAAGCACACAACTGGACAACAACTGGCGTAGACAACATTCACAGTTTCTGGTACAAAAAATTCACATCTTTGCACTGGGAACTATCTTCAAATACTTTACAAGATTCTTACCTCTTGCATTGCAAACAATATACAATCACATTTATGAACACAACATTCTTACAGAACAAAAAGGCTGCTATAGAAATCACAAAGGTTGCAAAGAACGACTACGCAACTCTGTTATCCTATGGCAAGTTCATAAGCAACACAAACATATACATAGCATACACATGATTACAGAAAAGCATTTAACAGTATCCCACACATTTGGCTGCTGCACACACTTTGCATCTATAAAATCCATCCCCAACTCATTAGTTTCTTTGGTTTTACCATGCTCCACTGGATAACAACATTATATCTTAACCTCTATACACTCACAAAGAAACAAATCAAATACACATCATGCGAGGAATTTTTCAAGGAGATTCATTGAGTCCTTTTTAGTTCTTCCTTGCACTTAACTCTTTATCTAACATATTGAACAAAACACAATATGTCTACAATATCACACACAATAAAACAACATTGTTCACATTATCATACCTCATGTACAAGGACAATATCAAATTTATTACCAGAATCCCTTCCACACAGAATCAGCTTCATCATTTCTTACAAACTACATGCACATACTCAAACAATATACAAATGAAGTTTGGTCTAGACAAATGCAAAACACTACACATTGAAAAAGGAGTTTTGAAGAAAGGAGACTTTGTACTCAGAAGTAGAGAAATTATTGAGTCCGTGGAAGAGGAAAAGTTTTACAAATATTTAGGATTCCAACAGACCAAACTTACAGAACATGCACAGATAAAACAAAGGTTAACACTCAAATACCAGAACAGATTACATGCAGTACTAAAAACACACCTAAATGCAAAACATAGGTATTAAAGCTATTAATACCTATGTTGTTGTCCCTATATTCTCTCATTCTTTTGGAGTTATACACTGGACATGCACAGATCTCAAGAAACTTCAAAGAAAAACAAGAACAACTGTTACTAAGCATAAACAATATCACCCAAAATCATCTGTAGAAAGACTACTCTTCTTTGTAAAGAAGGTGACCATGGCCTTACTAATACAGTTAACCTGCACTATAAAAAAATTCAGGCACTGCAGAAGTTTTTCCACAAGAAACATCAAAATTATATAAAGCTATAACTCTGGCAGACAGTAACCACACACCTTTAAACTTACACTCTGAGCATCTGGACATAGCTCAATATACAATAAACATAAACACCACTATGCAGTCACAGGCCCAAAAGGCACTTCATGGTAGGTATCATGCCTATGACCTAGCTCAGGACAAAACTATGTCAAACTATTGGCTGACTAGAGGCTACCTGTTTGGATAGACTGAGGATTTTATGGTTGCCATTCAAGATCAGGTAATAAACGGTAAAAACTACACAAAACACATCCTGAAGGATACACTAACAAATGACTCTTACGGAAAATGCCACATTCTGCTAGAAACAATGCAACATATATCCTCTAGTTGTAAGCTCTTAGCACAAATAGACTATTGACACATGTATAATCAAGTAGCAAATATAATACACTAAGAGCTTGCACAGAAGTACAGCTTATTGAACATCCAGCTGTCATACTACAAATATACTCAACAGGCAGTATTAGAAAATGACAAACCCAAAATATATTTTGACAAAGCCATAATTACAGATAAAACAATTCATCACATTAGACCTGACATCACTCTCATTGACAAATGCAGTAAAATCACTTGTATAATAGACATCTACATTCCGAACATTCATTACATGAGAAATGCACACACTGAAAAATCAATACATACACTCCCCTTATTCAAGAAATAAGACAGATATGGAGGATGGATAAAGTATTTATTGTACCTATTGTCCCTTCTTCTGCTGATGCTATACTATATACCTTACACAAGTCTAAAAACATTAAACTGTAATACATATCACCATAGAAAGCTGCAATATTAAACACACGTTGCATTGTTAGTAACTTTCTAAATGTTGACACACATACCAATAACATGGCTTAATGTTAACTTGTTTGGGTAGCTATGCTTTGACTTTAGTAGCATAGCACTTGGCACCAGTATCAGCTGAGCATGACATTTGCAACATAATAATAAATTGTATAAATTATTATTATTATTATTTATTGAATAAATGATGCAAGTAAATATCAGTTAATGTTCTTTTAATGTCACAATAATAGAAATTCTGGTTTTATTAACACTAATCTTGTTTACTTTGCTAACACTTCACAAATAGCAACTACTGATATTATATTTGTCCAAGACAAAAGTTAATAAAATAATTTGTATTTGTAAATGTAAAATAATTAAGCAAAATGTATACCTTGAGAACTGTAATGTTAAGTGCTTCACCAATAAACGAATGAAGTAAAAAATCTGCAAAATTGTTTCGCTGAGAAGGCACTAATTTGTCAATATACTTTATTTTATCCCAAACTGCACACTGAAGGGCCATCTAAAATAAAAAATAAACAAAATAAATTTTTGTTTAAATTTCTAACAAAATTTTTTTGATTTACCCTGTATTTTCTCTCCAACTGGCAAAATTTATCAGCCAAAACAACATAAAATAAATTAAATGGATTCTCTTGAAGACAGCAATCCAATATCACAACAATGATTTCTCTGTATTGCATGCTCTTCAGATTCAGCCGAATTAATTTACTAAATGCCTCTAAATAGTCCTACAAAAGAAATGTTTAAAAGATAAAGAAAAATGACTGGATTGAATGAAATAAACATTACTGGAAAATACAACTATCATATAAAATAGTGCTTAATATATAGTTTTTTAAATTGTAGAAAAAAAAATGAAGCAAACACTATATATGTTTTTTTACTAGTCTTATTCTTAAAATGTTTTTATAATTGTAATTATTCAGTACATAGTTGTAGAAAAATATAATTATTTACTGTTAAAAATGTAGACAAAAATTATAAATTAATAATAAACTTGAACTGTGTCTAAATTGTAATTACTTTCATAGGTTTAACTTATTACAATTGAGTTAATGTAACATTATAAAGATTTAAGTTGCTGCATCCATAACAATCCCAATCATAGTTAGTATATTAAAAATTAGATAAATAAATAACATAGCTTTTAAATTATTATAGAAATGGTGTCTTAGTTTGAGGTAATTAAAAGTAAATTTTATTGATATTAAAATTATTGTGTTCAGTTATAGTTTATCCTTGTCATTTAAATTTTACAGCAACATAGCACAAAACCAAAGAAAGGAAAATTGTCAGAACAAATGAAATATTGCAACAGTCTTTTAAAAGAACTTTTTGCAAAGAAGNCGCAGAATCGACGCATAGCTACAATTTATTTTGTGTTATTTATTTCTGTGTTTGTTATATCTACGGAGACTTGAGAGACTCTATGTGGTGATTTCTTGTAATCGTGAACGAATCAAAAGACGAGATAAGATTAACGAGAAAGAACATTTATTAGCTTACATACATTCGACTTGGATTTTACACAAATTGCGAAATTATACCCCGACTTACACGGTTATCGCTCGGTCCCACCTATCGCATAAGTTTGGGGTATTACTGTATTATAAAATTATATTAAACATTACATTACTGAAATTGAATTTCTAATATCAAAAACGTCATGTGAATCTGTGCTATGCAAAGCATACAGTTATGTTCCAGAAGTTAATAATGAAAAATAGTAGTATACTTTTGCTAAGAGAAATATGTTTGGAAATAAATTATTGATTTCTTTAATAATCAATATATAACTAACAATTACAATTAAAAGCATTGTTAACATTAATTTTAGTGAAATGAGGGCATTTTCTTTTTTCAAAGTATCATTATCTCCTGAGCGTTTTTGTTAATTTTGATCAGAAATATCAGCAACATCAGCAACTTCATTTTTTTATATTTTTATCATAATTTTCTATGGATGACAAAATAAAAATATGTTGTTAATCGATAATTTGTTCTAGTGGGTAGTGTTTGTTCAGTCGAATACCAAGTGATTTTTTTCTAGAATTTGTACAGTACAAATACAGCAGTATTTCAAGAAACTTTACTAAATATGAAGATTGTCACTGTGTTTTCTTTTTATAGATTAGTCTTCAAGTCTAAAGTCTGAAAGCAACAACAATGACACCTGGTTTGATAGGAAAGCTAGTACAATTTTTTCTTCCTTGTCCTATCAGTTTTCGTTAAAGTAAACCTGATAAAAGAAAACCTGATTGCACAGCACAAATTGAAAATTTCAATATTTTAAAATCCATGAGCAAATTTGAGATGACATGCATGCTTACTTTATATAAAAGAAAAATATTGAATTACAATGATTCCACTTAAAAATTGCAAAATTTTGTACGAGGATTTGCAAAACCATATTAGAGTGAAACCAGAAGTCGTGCTGTATGATGATATCTCCAATTTTCAAACTCTGTTAGAGCAAAACTGTATTGTATGAGGGATACCTGTATCTTAATTATTCTTAAAACAATTCAAAATATTGAGATTAAAACATCGTTTTTCTTCAAAATTTAACATAATGTAAATGATATTTTGAAGTTTTTATGATTTTGTCAATAATATATAAAAATATTACAAGCTCTGCCATTGACCTTAGTATTTTTCATTACTTTGAATACACTATGTACTTTTGTCATTATTCTTTATAATAAATATATATATATATTATTTTATACACAGATTAAATAACTAAATAATATAATTTATATATTTATATAATTGTTGTTATATAATTTTTAAAAATTCAAATATGAAAAAGAAAAATTTTTATTTAATAATGCAAAGAAACTTTAAACATGTTTATTATTATGATGATTAAGTAGAGGGACTTAGAATACTGTAACCTGCAAATAGTTGATTAAATGAGGGTTGAGGATTAGGCTTTGAAATAAAAATTATAAAATATTTTTCTGGTAACTTTCAACAGTTTTGCTGCTGCCATCAGGTAAGTTGCAAAAAACATGCCACTTCATTTTTTTCACACAATATGTCACTGTTACATACTGATTAAGAAATCTTTATGAAATTATATATGATGATTCAAAATTCAGTCATTAGCATCCACCCAAAGACATTAATGATGAAAAACCATTATAATTAAATATGTCCTGGTAAAATAAGAAACCAAGGAATAAAATATAATCTGTAAAATATTTCTTACACTTCCAAATAGTAATAAATAACATCCAAAAAATAACGCATTGTGCAATTTACCAAAAACTTCAAACATCCAGATGACACAAAATTACATCAACATAATACAAAATCACATCAATCAGCAGCAACAGTGTTAACTGGATTTATTACAGAAAAATGAGTGGTATTTTTCCAACCAAATATGTCAGGGCAGTCAGTGAGATCAATACAACTGTGTGTGTGTGTGTTTTGTTATAGCTTGAACAATTTAGTCAAAAATAGCAACATATTTGATATTGTTAGAAAGTTTGTCTTCAAAACTGTGCAACAGATGAATTTAAACAAAACACTTATTTTTTATCTTCTATTAAAATATTTATCATACTATACTCTTAAATTACAGATTTGGAAACATCATCGGATACTATAAATAAGTTTTAATTGATATTAAATATGGTTTCATCGATTATGATAAGTGTTACATTATTGCACAAAATGGGATTATCATATAAAATTATAAATCAAATACATTAACAAAATTTTATTTTATTTATAATCTGAATTAAGAAGAGGTGAGATTGTTTAAGTAAGAAATAATCAAGACTGACTAAATCATTATTCACTTGCTCATAGTTCAGATGTGTGTATTGATGAATATGTTTGAACAAATGTTTTATGACATAAAATAAACTTATACCAAATATTATGCATGCACAGTTAAAATGATACCTTAACCCACTATTCCAACACATTTAATCTTCTAACAAACATTTTTGGCTTATTACACAACCCTACCTCAGGTCTATCTTTAGTTTAAAACAGGGCTGTGGAGTCGTGTAAAAATCTACCAACTCCAACTTTGTTTTACCATCCGACTCTGACCAGGGGCAGAATTGTTACCAAAATAGGCATGGGAATTCTGATGTTATCACGTGACTTCAGGCTAAAAGATTCAATAAATAGAGTTCTGATAAAGACAGAATGTAGAAATGTTTCTATTCCAAATCTAAAAGACTCCTCTAAGTAATGACATACATACATACAAGAAAGACATCAGCCATACATGAAGTGTTTAGCTGGCAGAAAAGAGGGTAAGGGAAAGGGGGAAGAGGGAGGGAGAGGAGACAGACAGTAGAGAAAGGTAGGATCCCTCTGAATTGACATACATATGACTACAGTACCCTCTGTTTTGATGTTGGCGTGCAGTTTTTAGGCTGAAAGGCCGTAGTCCCCTAAAGGGTCTAAAAGAAAACCTGAGTGTAGCAAACATAATTGAGTTCTGCCATGAATGGCTAAGTGTAGAAGTTAGTGCCAAGTGGCTTATATTAGGAAGACTTATATCTACTTAATACTAATAAAATTCATTTTTCTTACAAATTTTGTCAATAATTCATTTTTCTTATAAATTTTAGGTTAAGAGGATAGAAACATTATTACTGTGTTAAAATTCATTCCAGTTTCAATATTTTAATCATAAGTGCTAGATAAAGTAATTATTAAAACAAGATATGGTCCTGATAAATGTAAAATTAAAAAATTAAATGGTGGAAAAAACATGGATAGAATATTGTTCAGATAGATAAAATAACATTCTGGATATATAAAATGATTGTACCATTTCTCAAAAAAAACAAAAAAAAAGAAAAGAACACATGTGAAATGATTAATGGACTTACTATTTGGACCGTTTATTTTGAAAGTGGTGTAAGTCCATTTTTTCTTCTTTCGAGATATTTAAACATTTGCATTTTAGTTGATTCAAAAATATAAACAAAGTGTACTAAGTTTGACAATGTTTCTATGACTTTAGAAATATGTAAGTTGATTGCATAAAGACTTTTATGTGAATTTATCCAAACTAATATATTCTTTCTGGGCCATAAATGGACTTACACCACTTTCATAATTACTAAACTGTAAAATTCATTAAATTTCTATTATGTAAAACTCAATGTCACTTGAAACACATTGCGTTTTATTCTGATTTTGTTCATATATAATAACAAAAAATAAAATAGTATTGTTTATTCTGAACATTAAAAATATTTACTTATTGTTAAACTATTTTATGATAAATTTATCATTATTATGAGCTTACCATTAGACACTGCTTTTCATTTAGATTCATTACATGGATTTTTTTCTAGTTTATCAAATTGTACATTTGTTGGTAATATTTACAGTTTTACTCTTCTGTTGTAAGGGGCTGTCTTTAAATGATGTCCACACTGAAAGGGAGGGAGGGGTTAAGACAAGTTGGACAAGGAGGGTTGAGTATTAGTGGACATCCATTTATTTCATTAAATTTTATACAATATGCATTTTATTATATTTATTTCAAAGTTTCTTGTATGTTTCATTTCTACTTATGGTATCTATCATTCATAAAGTGATGAAGGTTTTAACAGGGATAGAGTTATGTTGGACATCCATAGAGGGAAAGGGGTTACAAAAACTTGGACAAACTGGGACAAGAGGGAAAAGTAAACATTTCAAGAAAAATGCACATGTAATTTATGGATAGCCCAAGTGCTTAGACTGTAGAAAATGGACTTACACCACTTTCAAAATCAATGGTTATGCAATGTCATTTATCGATAAATTTTCAATTGATCAAAGCTTATGGTTATTTTAAAATGTTAAGTGTGAATTGTTTATAAATAAAAAGTTCACACTAAATTGTATGTATATTATGTGTTTTCTCAATTTTTTCCAAAAATGGACTTACACCACTTTCAAAATAAACGGTCCATTTATTAGTGTTATGCATGTACAATGCTGATTATTTTGGCTATATATTTATACATAACATTGACTATATAATAAAACTTTCAAGAATTATATTATAATACAATTTACAATAATAATGCAGAAGCTATTTCCAATACATTAAAAATTCAAAAACTTCTTACCTCTGATGATGCAATTGTGCAAAATATCAATTTACGAACATTAGTATTCATTTTATACGCTTTTGCTTTTTGCAGAAGATTTTCACTGTAGTTAAATGGTTCATTTGAGTTTTCAATATCTTGTTTCTGATCTAAATAATAGTACCAAATAGAAAAGTTTTAAAAATTAAATTTCTCTTAAAATATTTTCTAAAGATCAACATTATGATTTTATTTTCTTACCAGTTTTATCAGAATTATCATCCCATGCTGAACCAACAATCCACCATCTTCCACCTCCTTTATCTGCTTTTAATAAATCCCCATAAGATATTCTCAATTCTTGAATACTACAACCTGAAAATATTTATCTTGAAAAAATTTGCATATTTATTTATATTAAACTAAAAAACTAACCTTTATGGAGATAACATCTTAACATCTTTCTCATATGTTCAACCAAATCAGGATCATAATTCTGAATTTTATACACGTTGTTATTACGAATAGCTGTAAGCGTATCCAACATGAAGTGAACTCGAGATCTATTACTTATATAAGAAAAATATAACAATATATACAAACAGCCTAATAATTAATTTAATTATTCAAATGAACTACAAATTCTTATCATGGCTATTAAGGAACTAAATAATTGGGAGTTTGAATATATTTAAATATTCTTAGTATTATTTTTTTTTATTGTATTAATACTATAATTAAATATTATAATGTCAATATAATAAAAATAGCTTTCTTATAAAGAATTCTCAATTTTTTGAGATTTTTATTAAATTATTTATTAAATATTAACTATTTCAAAATAAAAAATTGCATTCTGGAAGAAGTGCACAAATTGCAAAACTGAATTTAAGTAGAAAATTCTTTGATCAGTTAAAATAACTGAACCCTGTAGAGAAAAATCCTCATTGATATCAGCCATTCAGTTAAAATAGTGATAACATAACAAATTTTCCAACAAAAATTTCAGAATTTTGCAATATGTAAGTAATGCACAAAAATTTAGTTAATATTTCTGATAGATATGTGTCAATAAGATTCTATATTACTTTTCCAAAAATCACTTGATAGGAAAATTTTGAAATAATGTATCAAATTATAAAATATAAGTATTAAGAAAATTATAGGAATGACATAAATTTTATTTGGCATTTTAATATCAAGATTTCTGTTGTTTACAGAAAAAGAAATAAAAATTTTAGAATTTTGTTTAAAAAAATATCTAAAAGATACTTTATATATTTTTGTTTCAAATTTAACTATTTTAAGCTATTACATTTTTTAATAATTGTTAAATTAATTAAAAATCAGCTTTATTTTAGTTTTTAAAGACAAACTTAATTTATATCAATTTTAAATGTTTTAATCTGTAACTCATAGAATCAAAAATAGACTATCAATTTTAATTTTTTTTGAAGTCAAATACAAATGTTTCAAATTTCACTAATGCTAAAAATAAGTATATTATTATATTACTGTTTTGTTAACCACCTTAAAAAATTTAATAATAAACCAAAAATGTTAATATACAAATACTTCAGTCATCATCATTCTCATCCCTGTCCATGTAAGTTAGACTTAAGGTTAGAGATGGAACTAGCTAGTATTAAAGAAGACTGAAGGATAAAACAAAAAACTTAATCTAACATAACATATTTAACAATACAAATATTTCAGTACAAACACTGTTTTATATTGCAGAATGCTAACAATTAATTTAATTTATAAACCTATTCACTCACAAAATGAAAAATTTATTTAATACCTTTTATTTTATTATCTTCCATAAAGGTCTTTAATTTGTTTATATTTTGTAGTACAAAGTTAATTAAATTTGATTGCACATGAAAAATAATAAAACTTGTGTTTATTTTCTTGCATTCTTAACTATTATAGAAGTTTTTGCTAAACCTGGCAATGGTCTTTTAATAAGATTGAAAACATTAGTTTTTAAATAGTTTTTTGCTGCTTATAAATATTGTGAATGTCTTAGCTGCACATATGAATATATACAGTACAATCTTGGTAATCCAACATATAAGGGACTGGAACAGTGTTGGATTAAGGAGATTTTTACCAGAATATTGAAAATAAAGTGGATTCAATGGTTAATCATTAGAAATGAAATCATTTCTTTATTTGTACAATATTAGTACATTGTAATAATCAAAAACACATGTTGAATACTGAAAGGAAATATGAAAGGAAGCAGTTATATTTTACTGTATTTTAGATTTCTCAAATTCCTAACCCTTTTAAAATAATTTTAAATTGTCTTCTGCCATTTTGTCATCCCAGAAATGCAATCACAGGTAATCCAGTGTTGCCAAGTTGGTGGATCCCCACCAACTTTAAGGTGTTGGTGGATCCCCACTAAATTTAATGGAAATTGAATTGACAATAGGAGATTTTATAGGAGGTACAGTATTTTTGGCAGGAAGTTTTGGGAGGGCTTATTTTTACATTTATGAAGTATAGTGTTATATTTTCAGCAGTCTATGATGATGAGCCTAACAATCTAATACCATTCCCAAGTTTGAGTGTTTGGAATACAGGCTTGATGTCATGCCCATCATGTCAGGAAACTTATCTATGATTTAGTAACAGTGCCAGTCAACTATCCAAGTTGGACATACCCAAGAGTTGACAACTGTTGGATTTCTGAACATGTTGAACTAGCAAAACAGCCAGATTACTGAGATTGTAGTGTATATGAATTTGAATAAAATGCATACATACATATTTTCTTTTTTTATCATTCAATCTTATTATACATATTAAATTAAATAACAGATTACTTACTGATCTTGTTTCAGTGATGTGTCTGCCGCTTTTCTTTGAATTTCCAAAATTATTTGTTTAAGAGCACTTGGATCATCTTTCCTTAATGAAAATCCAACATCTATTTAATAGAATTTTCTATTTACTATTGACAATTGAATATGATTGATAATCTAATGCTGTTTGAGTAATTAATTATTTAAAGCCCTTGGGGACATATAGTACTAACTCTCAGAATCACATCTCTGAGGTAACTGAGTTTGAATGTTTGAATAAGTCCTAAAATCGCATAAATAGTTGTTAATATTTTTCTCTCCGAACATTGCCTGTAAAATTTAGCTGCCATCTCATCATTTTGTAATTTTTCATTTTTGGAGTTTTTTAAACATTCAATTCAATTACCCCAAAAAATGTGATTGTGAGAGTTAGCACTATACATCCCCGAGGACTTCATTTGTCAAGTTAAGAAATTATTTAAATCAAATCATTTCAAAAGATGAGGACAAAGTCATTGATTGAACTCAAAATAGCATAAAATAAAATTTAATGAAAGAAAACAAGCAATTCTTATTAAGCATGAATGTCTTTATTTAAAGTGATTTAAAAGAATTGAATCTATTCAAAACATATTATTATATGAGAAGCTGCTGTTTACTATTATATAACATATAAATCTTTATTAATACATAATGCAGTATTTATCTTAATTCAACTTTTTATCATATTATATTCATGAAATGATATACAGATAATAAAGTGATTTTAGTGTCCTAATGGACACTAAAATTACTTTATTATCTGTGTGACTCGAGTTTTCTAATTTTGATTACATATTTGTATGTTGATTATGTTAATAAGCAGCGCTTTTTTTTGTCATAGAACACAATGGAATGGCGTTCCACTACCTTTTTTTGATATATTTTAAAAGTTTTAAGAAAATTTTTGAAAATTTGATGTTTGGTTCGCGTTGAATCGCTCTGTTGAGCATAGAAGATAGGCAACAAAATTATTAAGACGGTCCTGCTCCTGCTTGTGTGCCAAATCTTGTATACGATGCATGTAATATATTTTTAGTAATGAGACGAGCATTCCATCACCTTTTTTTCCCCAAAAAAAGCACTGTTAATAAGTATTATATTTTTCAATCTTTATGTTTATAAATACCATAAAAATATATCGTCATAATTAAATTCAGTACATTTTTAATAATTACATTCTTATCAACTGTACTTTTGCTTCCACATATTCAGCATAAATAAGAAAGTATGATGGAAAGTTGCAATAAGAAAGATTTGTTTTATATACCACATTTTCCATATTTTATATATCATAGAGATTTGTTTATATACATTATTTTTAAAATGTAAGCATCTCCCAGGATTTATTTGAAGTCCCAAAGTTTTCTGAGGACAGTGTTTATTAATTTGTAAGAGAAAATAAATGGGTAAAAAACGAGAGAAATACTTAGTTCTGAAAATGTACAAGTAAATAATCAGAATCATTTATTTATTGTATTTATGGGTCACAGCTACAACATTTGAAATAATTACTGTTAATAACTGAATCAGAAGACACTGAATGTGATTATGTTGTCATTCATGATGCTTCAATGTTATTGTCAGAATCAGAATCTTGACTACCATCTTCCGGTTAAAACTCACATCTCTAATTCTAATTTTTCTAATTACGCTTTGGCTGATAAGCTCTTACTTTTTAACTTGATTACAACTTTTCCACGCTCAATACAAGATACCAAATACATCCTAATATTAAAATAAAATTTAAGTACAAAAAAGTGCATCTTATAAAGTCAAAAATACCGTATCATGTTTATAAATTAATAGTATAACAAAACAGCTCATAAAATCCATCAGTTTTTATTATTTTTTATTACAATTAAAATTAAAATGATAAATGTATAAAAAAATGTTTATTGGATTAAAACTTACTTTTTATAATCAACAGAATTAATTCTATATCTTTCTCTTGAAAACTTTCAATTAATTTATGCAAAATATTGTAAATAAGTATTGAGCTTGTAATCTAAAATAGTAAATGTTTTTATTTATTAAACATTGAAAATATAATAAACAATCAATTTAATAAAATATTATTTGTTAGGTTTTAAATTTCAGTTATTGTACAAATTTATTTTCTTATATCTAAAGAGTAATATTAGTTTATTTTTAAACTATTTGGTTAAAGAAACATTTTAATTATTTTTTAATATTCATTAAATAGTTTGTTGTGTATAGTTGTGCATTAATTAGTATATAGTTATGTATTGATATTTTGTCTAAGAATTAAAGAATTCTTGTTTGTTATTTAAATTGCTTCTTGTACTTATTTTAAGTATTCTAAAAATGTTCACGAGGACCTTTTATTATTTAAAAACTTGTTACATCAAGGAATGTGCTCAAAAACTAGAGGATGACATTCTCCTTGATATAACAAGTCCTTAAATAAGAAAAGGTTCTCATGAGCATTTTTTAGAATTAAAGTTTGTATTTGAAAATTTTTTTTTTTCCTTTCTACCTATTTCAAAATTTTCAAAGATTTATATTGTTGCTATTTAATTCAGAGTTTCAGAGTTTATATTTCTCATTATTCCAAATGCTTTCAAATTCCTATAATCAATCTTCAGGGACATTAACAGCTAGAAATATTTTTAGTGACCCATTAGAATTATGTAAGTAAAGCATAGCATTCTTGGAATCACTGTTCAAACAATGATGTCACAAAACATGTATTAGAGTAATGTTTCATGTAGGAAGTGAGCAATCAGAATGTAATAAAGCATCGCATTTTATAGCAATCATGCAACATGAGCCCTAGTTTTAAAGAGATTTTTTTCTGGTTTAAAGAGTTTACTTGTATATATAGTGTCTAATTTAATACTGGAGTTAGAATTGTGTTAAATTAATTTTTATGTGTAGTCACTATTTAAGTGTAAATAATTTTCATTATATTTTATTCATATTCATTAGAAAAGAGATTTACAAAATTTGCTTGTGTTTATTATTCATATCTCCAAGAATATTTTGTTAAATATAATTGGTTATATACAACCCCTGGCAAAAAGTATTTCAACATGATATAAGAAAATAAAATTTAGTTTGAGCTCATTTTATACAGGTTCCTACTCAAATTTTTCTTTTTAAATTCAATGACTTTCCCTGACTTCCACTGACGAATTTTGTAAAAATTCCCTGACCCTCACATCCTTTACAGTATTGCACATTGACAAAATAAAACAGTACTTGACTTACTAATGCACATACGCTATTGCTTCTACAACTTTTTAGTCTTTTTTCTAATTAACAGTTATATATTTTTTTATAATTGCCAAATTATTAAAATTAAAAATAAACTGTTTTATTACATTAAAGTAGTTTATCCTGTTATAACAACAAATCTATACGGCTTTGAAAAAAAGAAAAATTCCATTTATTTATTATTCATTAACAAATCCTGTATAATCCATGTACAAAAGTATGTATTTACTGAATTTATCTCTTAATAAATTTCATGGACTTTATAAAATATTAATAAACTGGAAAAAATCAGAACTTGTTTTATTATGCAATCAAAATTATTAAAATGAAAAATGATAAATAATACCATTTAAATTAAAATTATTTATCATTTTTTGTACTTTGTAAATTTTTGGAAAAATTTTGGGTCTTGAAAATATTCTGCACCTCTTTTCATAAGTTGTATTGCACTACGTTACTTCTTGCTGCCTGCAGATGGCTACACGTAGTCAAGCATTCTATCAGTAAAAAAATCAACAAGGCATCCAAGGAGGCAAATTCCTGATTTTCCATGTCTTTTCCCAAACAATAATGTAGATCCTTGATACATTGGAACATAGGTACAGTATTTAGGAACCCTGTTTATAGAAAAATAAAAATGTAATGCTCAAATCAAAAATATACATTTTATTCATTGCATTATTAGGTATTTATCACTTTAATTTCAAATAAATAAACCAAACCGTTTTCCCAAAAACATATTTTACTTTAAGAAGTATTGTAAAACGTATTTGAACAATAATAATAATAAAAGGATCACATACAAAATAACAGAAGTTAAAATTTTTTGGTCTTCCTCTTGATCTTATTACAGCTTTTATTGTCAAAATTAATTCATTGAAAGTTTCTGAAGTTATTTTACTCCAGTTAATTTTTATGGCTTCTTTAAGTTCATCTTTATTAGTTGTTGCCCTTTCATCAAGCAGTATTTTCAAATTTACTCATAAATTTTCAATAGGGTTTAAATCTGGATTATTTGCAGTCCAGTTAATATTTGAATCCCATTAGACTTCAAAAATTCTTTAATTCATTTGACTCAACAGCAAGTGCATTACTATCCTGAAAACAGCATCAGCATCACCAAAGTGGTCTTCAATTGTTGGAATCAGGAACAATTTTAAAATTCCCTTATACACTTCTGCTGTTACAGCTTCATTAAGAATATAAATATTTCCAGATCCAATAGCTGACATGCAGCTCCAAACCATTAAGCTTGTTGGAAACTTAGTGTTCCTATTCAGGCAGTATTCCTTAAATTTCTCATCTGCACTTCTTCAAATGAATTTTCCTAAATCATAACTATACCCAATGTATATATGACTCTCATCTGATAAAAAATAACCATTTTCCAGTTTTCTATGGTCCAATTTTTGTGCTGTCTTGCCCATTTTAAATAATTGTTTTTTTGTTTCTTGGTCAGAAAGAGTTTGTTTTTGGCTTGCAAATGAAAATCCCATGTCATTCAGTCTATTTCTTACTGTTCTGTCACAAACATTTGTTTTATTTGTCTTCCATTCCATATTTAATTGTTTAACTGCAGCTTTATAATTTGTTTTCTCATATCATTAATAGTGTTCAAATATATTTTGAACATACATGAAGTTGGAAAAAACTTTTTTATACTGCTTTATGTAAAAACATTTTGGTTTATTCATTTGAAATTAAACTGATAAACACTTAATAATTTAATTAATAAAATATATACTTTTGTTTTGAGCATTACATTTTTATTTTCTTGTAAGACAAGTGTAAACAAAACAATTTTATTTTCTTATATCATGTTCAAATCTTTTTGCCCGGTGCTGTACTATCAAAACTTATAAAATACTGTAATAATAAAAAATAAATACTCCTATGTAAATGTATTGTGGATTAATACATTTTTATAATATAAATACAGATATGTTAGATAGTTAAATTTAATGTTTGATGGTGCTTTGTTCTGAAAATCTAAAGTAATGTTAGCAAGATTACAGAAAAAGATTAAATTCAATTGCTGTTTGGCTAATTTTAACTCTTTATGTTGCACTGATGTAAGAATGTTTCAGCATGCTGAGACACTTGAAACCACTTTTTAGCAGGAAATGATTTGTGGCCTATATTTCAATAAAAATTTTTTATATCTATTATAAATATCTACGATGCAAACTCCTGGACATATTTTCTTAGCAATTCAGCATTAGTTTTTACTACTTTACTCATATTGTTGTTAAACCAAACTTAATGTAACAGGATTTTGCTACTTTACTCACAAGAAATTATCTCCCTTACATTTAATTAAACATTATATTTACACAATGTTTTGAATGATTTAAAATTAACATTATTAAATTAATAAATATAACACAATAATTTTAATCCACTTAATTCAAAGAATTTTAAGAATTTAAAAATGAAAGATTTCCATGGCAATGCAAAATATGATCACAAGTGGGATTTTAAAAAAATGCAAGTTAAATGGTTCAAATTTAAAAAATTTGAAGTTCAAGTGTTCATCAGGCTGGTAAAGTGAAATTACTCACATAGATTGTACATGCGCAAAAAATGATTCACTGCATGGATAGCTGAAACAGACTATAGATCATTTGAAGAAGAAGAAGAAAAAAAAAAATAGCACTTGCAATCATGCAAATAATCTACAAAGTTTATAAAGCACTTATAAAGCCCTGAAAATGGTCATATCTGAAAAAATATAAAATAAAAATCAAATATATTTTCTAAATATTTCTAAAATTGCTGAGTAAATCAAATCGTGTTTATATAAAAGTTTCAATAACATAGTATTTAAGGAAAAAACATATGCATACATCCAAATGGGCCTTTAGTTATCACTGTTATGTTAGATTAAGAATGCATACGTTTGGGTAGGTATGTAAGAAAGGCTATCTAAAAAGACTTTTAGAAAATAAAAAGAAAATAAATTAATTTTTATTACCTATCTAAATGCATATCAATATTTCTCTTTTCTTACTTACTAGTAGAAAGTTTGTTTGAAGTTAGGACACTAACTGTTTAAAATTCAGTTCATATGAATGTACCCTTACTTACAATCTATATATATATATATATATCACACTACATAATAGATAACATTTTTTTAATTTGCTGACTATGTGTAAGTAGCAGTTTATAGAAAGAAATTGTATGAGTATATAGGAGCCACAAGAATGTCTGGAAGAGCGGCAGTATGGCCACCATGGTAATAACTATTCTATTGCCATGGTGGCCAATATAAAATACCTAAAATCACAACAACACTTTGTTCTGTCACCAAAAACAAACAAAAAGAAAAAAGAAATAGCAACACAAGGAGTTGCTATTTCTTTTCTTTTATTTCATGTCACAAAATGTTCTGAGCAAAGTCCATGGAACAAGTGGTAGCTAATATATATTCTGTGAGCCACATAACCTTTCCACATCAATCTACCTGTGAGATATAGCACAAATCATATACAGTATCAATCAGTACTCGACACTCATAGGTACACTGATGCCCTAATCCCATCTCATTGCTTGTGGAAACCCAGGAGTCATTTTAAAATCATTAAAGTGAGGCTTCATGCAGAACCCTTCCACTAAAAAATCAAACTTTGGCCTCTCTTCAACCTTTACAATGGACAACTCAATTCTGATTGACAACTCTCTCTCTACATATATGTAGAAGACATACATGCAGCAAGACATTCATGGATACACTATATACATGATAAAGGGAGGAACAAATAGAAATGGCAACACTGATAATCAATAAACAGTGAAAACTTTTTGTTATAAACAGTCTAAATTGAGAATAAGAGGGCAAAGCTTGTAAGATAAACAAGCAAAGCAAGTGAGAGAAAAGCCTCCCTTGTAATAATATAATAATTCGTATAAATTATTAGTGTATAAATTATATATTTTTGAAAATTACATCTAGACATTTCAGATAACTGCTTTCTAATATTTACTTTTAAAACACTTCTTTTACTTTAGTATTAATAAGTTATTTAATAAAAATAGCAATACATACTTTAAAAGTAAAAAGATGAATAATAAAACAAATTAAGTTATCAATCATTTTTCCTTCATAAGAATTATCTTTCAGAAAATCTTCTAATTTGCAGATCCAAGTTTGAAGAAAATGTGCACCTAACATTAAATGAGTTTAAAAAATTTATTTTGTTTTCTCAAGTTTTA
Organism: Centruroides sculpturatus; assembly: GCF_000671375.1. NCBI lineage: Eukaryota > Metazoa > Arthropoda > Arachnida > Scorpiones > Buthidae > Centruroides > Centruroides sculpturatus. Next base: position 73,184 of record NW_019385705.1, on the reverse strand, counting down.
TTTCAAGAGTTAATTTAAATAATGTTTAATATATTTTAATAAAGAATAAAGCTTAAGTTATAATTTATAATATTTGAATTTTGTCAATATTTTCTTTTACATATTAATTCTAGAACAATTAACAAAACAGAAAGAAATAAGAAAATAAAAATATATTTGATTCTAAGAGACTAATTTATGAATTTGGTTGTATTATTAATTCTTAAAAATATTTTTATTTGGCAAAAAATTCAATTTGATAATAAAATTTCAAAGCAAAATTTTATCACTATGTAAAAATAAAATTCATAAATTTTTAATTTACCTATTTCTTCACCAATATTTCCATGTAATAATGCTATTAACATAGCATGTTCCATTACTAGTCTGTTAGCCATCAATACTGGGGAAACAATTAACTCCATTAATAAAGCCGATAAAGTTTCATTTACATCTGAAATGACAAAATAAAAATGATCAAAATCTACATTAATTTTCTCTTATGGTAATTCCAAACAATTTAATTCTTTTTACAGAAAATGTTAAAAAAAGAAAATAAGCAAATTAATTCAAATAATTATCTAATAAACATTTTTACATATTACAAAGGCAATTTCATTAATCAAACAATAAAATTTTAACACTTAAAGTATTTGTCTAAAAGAATTTTAGAAGGTATGAGGAGAGTCCAGAAAGCATAAGTACCATTGGCATATACTCCCACTCCCACTATACACTCCCATGACAATGTCAAGGTTGTGTATGTGTAGTTACTTCTTTCACTCAAGAATGAAGTAGCCAAGTCATATTTATTTTTCTTGTTCACATTGAGGATCACTAAGCATCAGTTACAATAATCAAAACAATCAATTAGCCCACCAGTTATGAAATATGATCAGAAATTAAATTTTTGATCACAAGAAATGGTTGACCAAACAAAATTTATCAGAAAATTTGTGAAGTTTATGTACTAAATATAATAAGTGAAGGTATGGTGAAAAAGTGGGTTAGGATATTTAACAAAGGAAGGGATAACATTCATGATGAGGAGCATAGTGGGTGCCCATCCCTAGTCAATGAAGACTTACTGCAAATGTTGAAGAGGAGATTCATTTCAATAGACAGTTCACAATTTCTGATTTGTCTCTGCAATTTCCTGACATTAAGATCTTTGCTGCATGAAATTGTCTAAATACTAGCACTTCAAAAAGTTGTGCTTGAGATGTGTGCCAAAAAATGCTAACAGACATTCACAAAACAAAATGCATGGGATCAGTCTTGGAATTTTTGCAGTGGTATGAAGGAGAAGGAAATGGATTTTTAAAAAGAATTGCCACTGGTAATGAAACATGGATTTGCCACATGACACCCAAAAAGCAAACAACAGTCACTACAATGGCAGTATTTTATGGGACTGTCAGGTAATTTTGTTAGTGGAATTCATGCCACAAGGCAAAAAAATCAACACAGAAACATACTGTCAAACTCTGAAAAAATTAAGGTGAATGATACAGAACAAAAGGCCTACTTAATTCCAATGTAGTGTTGTTGCACAACAACGCATGAATGCATGTCACAAGTATGACAAAGAAACTGTTTAAGTCATTTTGCTGGGAACAATTCACTCATCCTCTTTATAGTCCAGACTTAGCACCCAGCAATTTCCATTTGTATCAGCACCTCAACATTTCAGTAGTGATGATGAGGCAAAGCAAAACAAACTCCAGAAATGGTTCAAATCATAGGCAGTGGAATTCTATGAAACGGTGTCTTCAATTTAGTGCCAAGATATGTTAAGTGCGTCAATTTGCTTGATGATTATCTTGAAAAGTAGATTAAGTTATATATAATTTAACGGTAATTAAATCAATTTTGTTTAATTTGCCTACTTTTTTAGATAGCCAAATGACACTTACTTTCTGGGCATGCATCATAACATAAACTTACTTTTTTAGCTTATATGAAAAAAGTTTTCCATTCCTTCATTTAATTTTAATTTTATGAACCTCTTACTAAAATAATGTAAATTAATATTGCATTATGTTCAATATTAAATAAAATTTGATGATAGAAAAATTAATAAACTTTCATCACATAAGAATATTTTTAATTCTTATTTCTTTGCTTCTTTCCATCTTTTTATCTAATTAATATTTTAATTTGTGTATTTTAAAAATTTTATATTAATTTATATGAGTATATTAAAAAGTATTTAATTTATAAAATTTTTTCACATGCATTCTCTAAATGAAAACAAATAATTCCATAAATAATTTACCATTTCTACTATTCTTCATATATATTTCTTCTATCTGATAACATATGGGCTGCATATTTGCTTCACTCAATCTGAAATTTAATAAAGTTTACTATTAACTAAATGTTATAAAAATTTTTTCAGATATATGATATCACAACTAATAATAATAAACTTATTTAGGGATCTCACTACTAGTAACTTTTTTTGCTACAAGTGATGTAATTTAGTAACAACTTTTGTCTGCAAAATCAAAAAAGTGACAGAAAATTTCACTTAGAAAAACGCAATAGTTTCCATACGACGTAATGATGTGTTTTTGTCAATTTCAGAATTGCTTTAATACAATAGCCCCTTGTTATATTGCGCTTGTCAGGAGACAAATAAAAAGTACGATGTATCTGGTGGCACGATATAACTGAATACTGAAAACATTTTGGGCTTATACTAAACAGATTATACATGCTATGGAATCTCTATCCTCTATTCTTTCACCGGCAAGTGCTTCTGATATAAAATAAGCTGTTTTGCAATACTGAATATTCATGGTTATATCATATTAAATGTTTACATAAACATTGATATCATGAACACCCATTTAGAATAATTGTAACAATGACATTTAAAGACAAATACCGTTGATATAAACATAAAATATCAGTTGCTATTTTATTACACAGTACTAATATTTCACAATAAATCACTTATTAAAAATTTGTGTAATTTATATTTTTCAATAAAAATTATAAATTTAGTAATTGAACATTTAAAAAGTAAATATTGAACATATAATAGAACATCAAAACTTATAAAATTACAAAGAGTAAAAATTCTGTAAAAAGCATAATGAAGTTACTACTGTATAAAAATTTTAGAATTTTCCATTCAGAAATAAAGAAATCTTTTCCTTGCACATTTTGCAGTGAATTCAAAATTTGTAAATGAGAAGACAGTACTTAAAACCAATAAATAAACAACTTTTAATATCAAAAGGAAACATAAATGATAATTGATCTGTCCACTTTGGTTTGCTTATTGTGAGAATCCAGGGTTGATGATTTAATTTGTTAAATTATATAACAAGATTTTGTTAAATTAAATTGATAAAATTTTATCTGTTTTGTATAAATTGTACAAAGTTGAAAAAGAACCTTCCTGTTTAGTTGAAGGAAAATGACATAGATCCTCCAAAGTTTAGTGATAGTTTAGTGTGGGATTTCTCATACTCTATCTGCAAACCACCCAACTTCATTCATATGGAAGCATTAATAAAGGGCTTATTTTAAACAATTTGATTGAAAGAGATTTTGTATAAATAGGTCACCTCAAAACATCTGATAGCTAGTTAGTACAGCTTAATCGACTTAAGTACAACTTAGCTTAGCTCACTCAACCTTTTGAAAGGCAAGTTTGGACTTAAAGAATGTTCTGTGTGCTCTCCTTAAGACTTCAGCTCAGCTCTCTCCAATCAAAGACTACATATAGGTAATATACTATGTAAACTCTCTCTGTATATATGTACAAATTAGTTAATAAGATTAATTAGAGTTCCTCTTTCAAAAGGAAGAATTTGTAATTAGATATTTCATTATCATATTATGTTTTATTCATTTAGATTTATTTTTCATTATAAGTTGTATATAGATTTATTTTATTAAATATATCTTTTAATCCTTAACTCATGTAATTTCCTTTATGCCTAACTCCATCGTCTAACTCATGTTAAAAATAATCCTCCTATGAATTCCGGAAACATATTTTTACACTTTTATTTGCGTCTTATTCTGCAGAACTGACTAAGTCATATCAGGAATCTTGATTTGAGAGATTTAACCAATCTCTAAAAATAAATGGTCATCATAAACATGAGACAGAGTATTCCGGAACCCCTCACATCTCACATTTATTTACCATAATTGTTTTGCTTATTTATATCTTGACAAATTTATTGTTTCACTTGCAGTGGTAGTTTCAAGGACAATGGTAGGAATAAAATACCATATTTCATTGCAAAGACAAATTCAATGACAATTGATATTTTAAAATTTATTGACTCAAATGCTTTTAAAATTTGAGGACCCAAAAAAAGCATAATATATCAGAATCCACAATATAACAAGGGACTACTGTATATCTACGGATAGCAGGCATAAGTGTAATGGACCGAGATGGCTGTAAGATAATTTTAAATGAAATTATTATATTAGATAAATTTCCATCATGTTTGAGGAGAACTATGTAGTTAATANGTCATATCAGGAATCTTGATTTGAGAGATTTAACCGATCTCTAAAAATAAATGGTCATCATAAACATGAGACAGAGTATTCCGGAACCCCTCACATCTCACATTTATTTACCATAATTGTTTTGCTTATTTATATCTTGACAAATTTATTGTTTCACTTGAAGTGGTAGTTTCAAGGACAATGGTAGGAATAAAATACCATATTTCATTGCAAAAAAAGAAATTCAATGGCAATTGATATTTTAAAATTTATTGACTCAAATGCTTTTAAAATTTGAGGACCCAAAAAAAAAAGCACAATATATCAGAATCCACAATATAACAAGAGACTACTGTATATCTACGGGTAGCAGGCATACGTGTAATGGACCGAGATGGCTGTAAGATAATTTTAAATGAAATTATTATATTAGATAAATTTCCATCATGTTTGAGGAGAACTATGTAGTTAATAGTCTGGCCTTTTGTTCCAGTCAGGTCAGCCCCAGCAATTGTTTACAGTCTTACCCAGAAACATCCCCAGTACAAACTAAGAAGTTTTTTTGACTTTGGAGATAAAGAAATATTATAGTTTCATACTTTCCTGCAGTTACAGCTAAATGTAGAGAAGACTGAGTTGCTTGTGGAATGGGGCATGTTTAAAAGAATACTTATCAACAGATGCAAGGATCTCTGTCTCTCAGGTGTCCACCAATTAATGGTCCTAAATGACTTACTTTCTGATTTTCCTNAATATATCAGAATCCACAATATAACAAGAGACTACTGTATATCTACGGGTAGCAGGCATACGTGTAATGGACCGAGATGGCTGTAAGATAATTTTAAATAAAATTATTATATTAGATAAATTTCCATCTGCTTGAGGAGAACTACGTAGTTAATGGTCCAGCCTTTTGTTCCAGTCAGGTCAGCCCCAGCAATTGTTTACAGTCTTACTCAGAAACATCCCCAGTACAAACTAAGAAGTTTTTTTTGACTTCATAGATAAAGAAATATTATAGCTTCATACTTTCCTGCAGTCACAGATAAATGTAGAAAAGACTGAGTTGCTTGTGGAATGCGGCATGTTTAAAAGAATACTTATCAACAGATGCAAGGATCTCTGTCTCTCAGGTGTCCACCAATTAATGGTCCTAAATGACTTACTTTCTGATTTTCCTCATATGTTCCTGATTTTAGAATATGCCTTTGCAATTCCAGTACATATTGTTGACTGTGAATGTGTTTTAGTGAAATGAATATCATTAAAACCCCAATACGCAATATGCTAGATGTAATAAATGTTAGCAATTTGATGAGTATATCAATCAATGATTCACCTCAAAGAGAATTTGATTTCCAAGCTGCCTTTACTGTATGGTGCAAAAAAAAAAAAAAAAAAAATGCTTTCGATTGTGACCTTAGTATGACTATGAGATTTGTAAAAAGCTAGCAAGATCCCTACTTATTATGTATGTAATATACATTATTTTAATTAATGATTTTAATATAGTTAAAAATAAATTTTTATCAAATTTTATATTAAATGAATGATCACCTATTTAATAGTCCTCTTAATTGTTTTTGTATGATTTCAAGTTGTTTTTCTTTTTTAGTACTGGTGGTCATACTTAATCGTTTTGCTGGAGGAATATATTTTTCACCTGAATTTCTTGATTCTGTTTTTACTATATTTCCTTCTTTATCTCTCAAGCGTCCATAAATATCCTCCCAGAATTTTGACTTGCTCTTTTTTTGCTTGTCATTGTCTTTTATATCACCTACACCTTCATTAACACTTTCAATGCTATCATTATCCTCTAAATTATTTTCAACACCACTATCATCGTCCTCACTCTGCTCACTATCATTTTCATGATCATCACTTTTGCAACTATCACTTTCATCATCATCATCACCACCACCACCACCACCACCATCATCATATTCTTCATCATTTTCAACTTCTGATTTAATATCCATATCTTCATCAAATTCACTGTTGTCTTGAAAAGACACTTTTCTCTCTTTTTTGCCTATTTTCTTTAAACTGTGAAGTCTTGAAGATATTTCTTCTTTCTTTGAAGTTTCATTAGAATTATCTATTATCTCAAGCAAATCTAAATATAGTTAAAGAAATTTAATATGCAAAAGTTTTACATTTACATTTATATAAATATATATTTGTTTATGAAACCATTTTCTCATTATACAAAATACACAACGATAATCTGTATATACATTAAAAGCAAAATGTTCCGTCCTCACCGAAACTGAAACCAACAGTACAAAGAAGCAGTGTGTAAGTAGGTCATATTACATCTTAGGTGGGCCTACAATTCATTTCTCGAAAGGATCGCCCATTAACATCCTCTGTAGACTCTGCATGAATTCGTGCAAAGGGATAAGAAAAGGAAAAGAAGGAAATTGTGTAGGGATAGGAGATACAAAAAGACTTCACTTTTGACACAGACTTGGAGTTGAAGAGACAACTATTCGTTTGCTCCCATAGCAACTATTCTTTAAGTTTGATTTCTGAATAACCTTTGGTCATATACAGAACACAGATTTAGTTTTAGTTTTACATTATTTTGTATAATTTTTATGTGTATATATATATATATATACTATACTATACTAAAAGCAAAATGTTCCACCTCTGCTAAATACAAATAATAAAAATTTCAAAACAACTTTTAAATGGTTTTTAAACACATTGTTTTAATTTTATTTGATTTTATTTTTAGTTTTGGTTTCAGTGTAAATGCCAGAATTTTAATTATTTTATTTTTAAATTTAATTATTATTTTTAGTTTTAATTAATTTTTGGTTTAATTTATTTAGTATTAATTTAGTTTTAATTTTTATAATTATCTTTAATAATTAATTAATTTAATTTTTGAACCCTTAATTACAATTCTTTTAATTAATTGTAACTTTTTTTTTCTTTTGTGACATAACTGTAGAAATTGTTTTAGTGTTGTGTCACACAAAAGACAATCAAATTTAAATTTAACGTTTTTAATAATTTCATTAATTTTTGTTTTATAAATTTGCCTGCTATTTAAAAATTTAATTTTAAGCTAGTTAATGTTAATTGAACTATTGGGCTACCTACTCTGTATAAGAGTAACATAAATATCTATTAATTATTTATATAATGTACATTAATAAATTGTTAAATAAAGTTTTAGTATGATATCTTTGTTAAAAATCTTTAAAAAAAATGCAATGACAATAGAAATTCTAGCTCTAATTTTAAATTTAGATGCTGTAAAATTATTTTAACAAAGACATTCATAAATGATTTTTTATTTTATATGATGTGCTACTTATAGTTTAAGTATTTTACAAATAATCATTTTAGTTAAAAATAAAAAATATCTGAACTATCACAATGAAAGAAAAAGCAAAAACAAAAAATACAGGGTGTCAATAATTCACCTGATTAAGAAACTCAATAGAAAAAAACAAAACTATAATGGATATCTAAAAACAGTTAACACATCATTTGTTAACTGAAAAAGTTTTTTTTACAAACCTTTCAGGTTGAGATGGCTTATTACTAAACTTTGACACATTCCTTTTATTGCTCTCAGAATATCAAGTCTATACTTGACTTCTCTCCAAATGTTTTTTAATTTCTCCTCTGATACCATATTCATAGCCTGGACAATCCTGTCTTCCTAATTTCTCTATGCTATTTATCTTTTTTTGCATATACTTTGTTCTTTATGTGGCTCCACAAAAATAAATCAAGGGGACATCTTCAGGAATCTTGGTGACCATGCAATTGGTCTATATCATCTGATCCAACAATTCAAGAATTTCTCATCAAGTAAATTATGCATCTCTACACTCAAGTGTGAGTTAAAACTTTTTGAGTTAATAATAATGTGTAGTTAACTGTTTTTCACGATTTGTTAGCTTTTCCTCTATTGAGTTTCTTAATTAGATGAATAAATTATGGACATTCTGTAGTTTTATAACAATCTTATAATAGAAATTGATTAAACATTTTTTGTTTCTTATATCATTTGATATTGAAGTTATAGCATTAAGACTAAACATAAAACTAGGTTTAAGAACTAAATTATTACTTGATTCCATAAAATTTTTAGTTTTATGAATAAAGTATACAAAGAAATCATATATTTAATATGAGACTGAAAGAAACCAATAAAATGAGATTTTGCACAAAAATTTGTGACAACTACATATGAAATAGATTAAAACAGAAATTTTATTTTATATAAATATAAATTTTACAGGCTCAAATAAAATTCTTTCTATTTTCATTAAAAAGGATACATCCTAAACCATCATCATAAAAGGATTTTGGTATCTTCTTTTTTCTGTTTTTTAACTTCAATTGTTTTTCAAGTCTGTTAATAGCTTTATCATCTTCTGCAATAGCTTCTTGTAACTGTATTTTTTTAACATCATTTTTCTAACAATAAAAATTTATATAAATAAATTAAAATATAATATAATAAAATATTTTTATATAAAATATATTCTTTAATGAAATTTGCATTGATATTTGGAGTAAACATTATTGTAAAAGTTGTCAGCTACATCTTGAAAAGATTTTGTAATAGAACAATCACTTTATATAACATCATACTTTGATTTGTATCATAGAGAATATTAACTAATTTTCTAAATGACTAAATTTCATAATTTAATTATAAGTTCATAAATGATGATAAAAATGTAATTTGTCTGAATATAGTAAATGACAAAATCCAATACAAAATGAGTGGAAAATCAAATCGATTTGTTTGTTGTAAATGCTTACAATAAGTGGGCCATTTTGTCATCTTAATTACAGTTTTTACATTTTTTGTTTAAAAATTTTGTAATTACATAATTAAATAAACAGAGTTTTAATAATAAAAAACTTAAAAATTTTAAACCTCAACATTTGAAAAATAAATAATTTCTGATATCATATTGTTTTAAACTCATTTTCATAAGTTAATATCATTATTATAAGATCTTAATATCAAAATATAAAATATTTTATATAATATATTCAGTCTAAAGAATTTGGAAATATAGTTGTAATATATTGATATGTTCAAAAAATGAAACAAATATTAATGCAAATATTAGATTTAGTATTCATATATAATGGAAGAATATAAAGCAAAAATTTTTATATGATATAAAAAAAAAACTTATGCAACTTCATAATGATTATAAAATATCAATTTCTCCGATTTGCAAAATGAATTTATTCAAACTAAATTTTGTAATATGTTGCTTACACTTCTTTCTGGACAACATTTTTCAAAAATGATTTGCATTTTTATAAAGAATGTTCACTATATTATTAATCCTTGATGCAACAGACTAATAACGGGAGAATTGTATGTTGAGTGAACTTTATAAAAGATTTTATAAGAGAATGTATATTGTGATACATAAAAAAGGAAACAAACACAACATTTCCAAGCAAGGACATTAATAATGGCTGCCTACATGCTGCCTAGCAGATGCACTACCTACTAACACTCACAAAATGATATTTCCTCTTCAGAGATTTCTCAAAACAAGCATATTTATTCTATCATTTCCAAAATCCATTATTTCAGGATCTGTAAAATTGACAGTCAACTTGTTTATAATTTTAAAGTTTGAAATAATATTAATCTGCATGATTATTAATAAAATTTTTACAATATATTTAGAATAATCTATGCTACATTGCCCACTAGCCACAAAGTACTGTACATGCCTAAGAGTACTGGACAGGAATTACCCTAGAGCCTGAAAATTGGAAAAAATAAAGCACTTTTGTTGTTAAAATTATATACCATAATTTATATAGATATAATTAGATGTTATTAGTTTATGATGTAAAAATATGTTGAGGACCCCCAATTTTCTGTGCTTAGGGGCCCTGGAAGGTCTTAACTTACTGAGAAAAATAAAATACAAATTATTTCAGAAATAGGATATTAAATCTTCAGCAAAACAAAATTAAAATATAGGCTCTAAATTCAATATTTTTGCAATTAAAAAAAGTAATTGATATTTTTATAAAAATTGTAATTTAGTCTGAAAATTTCACAGAAAAATTATGTGAGATCTGATTGATAAATAAAGATCTCTATTTTAATAAAATTACATTAGAAAGTAGTAAAAATTAGTAAATTAATATATTTAAGAGAATAATGTTTAATAGAATACTTAAGAATCAAGTAAAAAAAAAGTTTTCTACAAGCAATGTATCAAAGAATTTTCATATGGAAAGAGATAAAGGTAAACAGTAACAGAATTGATTATGCTTTTATCTACTGCAAATATAAATAAAATAATTAAAAGTATACAGAGTAGAAATCTGTTTAACCAAGATTCTGCATTATATGAGATGAATTGTAGAAGAGTACTTTGTCAATAAAGCCAAGAGAACTTAGTACAGTACACTTCATTTCATGAATCTTGGCTGCACATTACTAAAAAGTTTTACAAAGAAGTTACTTTGATAACTTCTCACAACAACATGAATTTTAAAAATGATTAAAGAAATTTTAACTGTAATCATAGATTTACATTTGCTTTAATAAATATAATTGTAAATAAAATTAATGTTTTATTGTATAATTTAAAAGTCATGTATAAAGTCAGATAATGAATTTAATCCAAAAACAGAATGCATCTTTCTTATTAATGTATCTAAACTCAGTTTATTTAATAATTGAGCAAACATGCCATATTATCTGAGGTTTTGATTATCATCCTTAATAACTGAGATTTACAACTGACTTTCAGTGTTAAAACTTCTGTTTATTTACTAGAAATTGTAAAAAAAAAAGCACTTTCAATGGTGCATTACTGTTTTCTTCAGGTGACTTATTCAAAATAGAATATCAAACATAAAACATCCAAATGAAAATTCAAGAAGAAGAAACTTCAAAAAAATCTTTAACATTCTTCTTGAAATTCCAGAACATAGTAAGCACCCATGAAACACAGCTCAAAGTTTAAAATTTATTTAATTTTTATATTGGGCAAATTTTAAATATTGATATAAAGACACAAAAAAAGCCTATGTAATATCCAAATTGGCAACAACTGTGCTTTTAATTTTACAAGTAATTCTTGATCCATTATCTTGAATGATCTCTCTACTATAATTATAATCATATTCTGTAACTGTCAATTTTTTAAAATCTATCTGTACAATATCCAAAAATAATTCTTGATTCTGTTAATATTTTTCATCATCCATCTCTGTATGAAAGATACTTAACTAAACTTGTAAAAAGTAGATTATTATTTTCAATTATATTTTAAATTACAACCTACAAACATAATTTAAAATATTTGATACAGTAAAAAAAATGTAAAATTAGAAATTAACAATAATTCTTTAAAAATATTTAATACAGTTAAATAAATTTCAGATAAAACAAACCATTGTTGACTTTCTTGGTGACTTTGGTTGTTTCTTTTTAACAACTGGAGTAATCTTATTCTTTTCTGTTGCATCTTTAATAATAGCTTGTTTGATTTTAGAACTCTACATGAAAGAAAATTTGAAAAATTTATCTAATTCATATTTTAATTTGTGATTTAAAAATTCAATCAATTAATAATTTCATAGTAAAATCCAACATCTTAGTTTATACTCAGTATATTATATTTTGTGTTCATATCTACAAATATTTGTAATTGGATTAAAAAAATAAAATATTGAAAAACTAACTACAAAGATCAAAATTATTTCTTCAATAATTATTATTGAAGAAATAATTTTGATCTTTGTAGTATACAGATGAGAAATTAAGGAAAAGTGAAACAACAATTAATTTTCTTTAATTTTTATGTTGTCTTTAAAATTAAAGATTTGCCTCATATTGAATTTTTGTACCATCTACCCATATAACTTCTTTCATTTGCACCTTCTATACTTTCATTCTCTTTATTATCACCATTATCTTTTATTTCTGTGTCAGTACCACAGTCTGAAATGTGATTATTATTCTCCTCTTTCTTATGAGTATCACAGTTTTCATCCTTATCACTTCTTTCTAGCAAAATACAGTCGATTGATAATTCCGTTTTATATGAATTCCATGTTGTACGAGTCACTTAGATTTTACAAATATGTGTGCCGGGCTGTGAACGGCTCACGTATTTGTAAAAATCTAAGTGACTCGTACAACACGGAATTCAAATAAAACGGAATTATCAACCGTGTTATAGGGGGGGTCGACTGTACTACAAGTTCTCTGCTGATCAAGAAATAAAAAGAGTTTTTCTATGTATAGGGGTAGAAAATGACTAAAATGTAAACACTTCAAATAACACTTGTATACAAGCCTAAAAACTTGAAAAAATAAGTGTAATTTTACTGCAATGTTTATGCTTTCATTCCTATAGAAACCACCACTTGATATCTGTATGCATATTCAAGTACAAGTAGACCGAGTGGCATTGAAAAGTACTGGGATGACAGAGTCACCCTATCCAATATCAGCATTCCTTTCTTTCATATTTTTCTTGGAAAAACTACACAGTGAATGATTAGGTCACTAGGATGTTCAGAAGTATTTTCAGGGAAGATACTGAAATGCCAAAATACTTCACACACATGTGTACAGTATGCATTAAAATATCACTGGGGTGATGCAGACAGCCTGCACACCCACTACTGGGTTAAAATCATAGAAAATACAAGTAATCTATACAACTATTTGAATTAACAGTCCATATTTTATTGACTGAAAATACAAGCATAAAAAAAAAAAATATATATATATATATATATGTCACTTTATCATTATGCTTTATATTTACTATGTATATATGCCAGTTACAGTTTGTCTATTCTTTCTGTGTATGTATGTAGAAATTAGAACATATATACTATATATACTGTGAGGTCTCTGACAAAGTCTGAATCCCTCATTAAATGTACAAAAATTCAATTAATTTAAGAAAATATTTTGTTATAAAAAAAATGTGTGAAATAGATCTATTGTGAAGATATGAAATAAAGAATACAGTCAACTCTGAGGTCATGAGATGATGCAAACTAACAGGTTGGAATGTTTAGAATGTCAATCAGAAAAATCAAGCTTTGAATCTGACACTCATAAGCATTATGTGTTTTCCAAATAAACAGCTTGTTATGTAAAAGTGGTTGTCTCAATTACCCCTCTTTAAATTTGCACTTCTCATTCACATTGACAAGAAGAGGGATTAATATCCACTTGTCCCCATCAGCAATACTTTATATTGTATATATATTATATATATTGTAATGTGATTAATTTATGTAAAGATATTTTCAATCAAATTAAGTGTATATTTTGCAACTTTTATTTGCTTTACTTTAGTTTTTAAAATATGACAACCCCATTGACATACAGTAAGATTGCAGATGTGAATGACAGACACTGTTGGGTCCTTAATAGAGCTGTAGAGCATGCCTGTAGGAACAAAACGGTCAAAGGAACCATACCTCTAAATGTGACCCTTTGGGAAATATAGCCCTCCAAAATCAGTCTAAAGCGTACATCCAGGAGCATGTAACATGGCTCCCTAAGCCTATTGCACGTTTAACAGTCAGTACAGCACAGCAATCAGACATTCTGATATTTATCAGTAAAGAATAAAGAAAAGTCTGACAGCCAACCATTTGCGAGATATTTGCCTCCAAATGTGAACCCAGTGGCAGTTCCAATTGCCATCTTGCTTGTGGACATCATGCTTTTGCAAAATAATAAATGAATTAACTTCTACTGATCAAAAACAGTTTTTATCTAGAACCAGTACTACTGCCTATTCTTCATGCTCTGCATCATGAAGGCAAGCGACAGCAAGCCTTGACTTACACTCCACATGTAGTCATGTGCTTTGGTGCTCACTATCAACACTGGGATAGAGTAAGCCCTCATAGCCCCTAAAACTATATAACATCGAATACTACACAAATAGTCAAGTGGACTATTCAAAGCCAGCATAGTCATGTGGACTAAATAGTTAAACACAACAGTCTTAGCAGAGCATGTGGTGCAGCCCACGATCATGTGTGACCAATTTCAAGAGGCAATATCTAGCGAATGGTCACATTTATAGGTATGGTTTCTTTGACTTTTTTCCTATTACAGCATGCTGTATAGCTCTTATTATACGCGTCGCCCCCAAATAATTCTATGTGTTTAGGACACGTCTACTAGAGAGGTGTCTTAAGAGAGCAAAATTAGAAAAAAAAGGGCACATGAAGTAAGGATAAACTTTTATCCATCTTTTCTTCATTCAAGCTTTTTAAAAATGTAATATAAAATACCTTACCTTTTTCATAAAAAATTCATGTTTCTTAGCTTTTTTAGCAATTCGTTCATTTTTTCTTCTTTCTTTCCGTGTTTGATTTTTGCGACGATTGAATCCACGAGCCATTTTCAAATTCTCCTTTCTCAAAACAACTAACACGTGTTTACCAGACAGCTATCGCCATCTTTAAAATTTCAAATAAATTATTCTTTAATATATTAAAAATAATTTATAAAATAGATAACAATAAATTATTTCTTTATTACTATTATAAAATAAAAAAATATATATATTTAAAATAATTTTATCCTGCATTAAAATATTTTTAATTCTCTCTTTTATTTTAAAATAATATTAAATAAATCAGAATGAGATGTTTTTAATTTTTTAATTTAATCTATTAATTACTTTTCTTTAATTTCAAGTTATATTTTCTCTAATTTCTTTTTATAAATATTGAAAATACTGAGAGGTATCGAGATTATAAACGAAGAAAGATGGCGGTTGCTAGGAAGAAGCGAGTTGATGTTTTGAGTCTTAGTTTATACATTTTGTTAAACTGTTATCTCGTTATCGGTACAGATAATAATTGTATACCAATTACGAGTTGTTCGTGCATATTTAAAAATGGAAGTATCATAGATCTGAGTTCGATAGCGCCTGCAAATGGACACGAGTACGTAGAAAAATGAGTAAATGTCAAACACGTGACAATTTTCCTTGTTTTTTTCCGTATTATAATTTAGTGTTTAAATCTTTATAAAATAGTTTGATATTTGAGAAATATGATTTTATCTTATTTTAAAGTTTAATTATACTAATATTCTTAATAATCAGTTTTTTTAAATTGAAACGGGAGTTTCGAAACTAATAATTGTTACGTTTTATTTGTATTAAGTCACAGGTAAAGAAAGTAATTTCTTTCTCTATTAAATACAGTAAGTAATTATTGGCTGTATCGTTTCTGGTTTTTCTTATGAGCAATGGTTTGGTTACTGGATTGAAAAAAAAATGACCCAATAATTGAGTACTTGCCAATTAAAGTTATTCAAATTATATCGGCATATACAATACTTAAATTGTTACATATTAAAAAATATATATCAATTTTTAGTTATTAGGAACTTAATGCTCGTAAATAAATTTATTTTTCAACTTTCTTTTGCTTTGTAAAGAAACACTAAATGTAAAGTAGAAACAAGATCTTATCTAAACAGCTGTTTGAATTGCTTTCTGTTAATCTGCTATTTGCTAACTTTCATCTTTAATCATGTGGATGTTATAGATCAATGGTTCCCAATTAGTGGTACGCGTATCCCCGGGGGTACGCGAAATTGCATGAAGAGGTATGCGCGGCAATCTAAAATTGGTCGATTTAAAATTTAAATGCATGAGATGAAGCAATCAAAAAAATAATGGGTGGACCAGCAAAAGTTCGACAATTTACAACATGAGGTCAAATGCACAAATTCGTTTATTTATAACTAAAAATATTTTCGAAATTTCATTTTTAAAAATACATTTGCGGCAATACCTAAATGAAATTCTTGCGCAAGAAACAAAAATTATACAATTAACACAATTTGTTTTCGCGAAATTAATTTTTAAAATTTTTGTCGCTATTGCGAATAACTCCACCGACCACCTTCCCATTTCTGACCAAGATGAATTAATAGACATTTCATGCAACAGCAGACTCAAGAGTTGTTTTGCAGAGGTAATTTTTGGGCTGACCTAAAAGACATTTATCATGTCGGCGAAGCAGCAATAAAATATTTACTACCATTTTGCACAACATACCTCTGCGAGAGCGGATTTTCGGCCATGACAAACATGAAAACTAAACATCATCACTGACTTCAACTCGAAGATGATTTGAGACTGAAGCTGATCAAAAAGCAACCAGATTTTACAAAGTTGTGCAAAGAAAATCGTGCACATTTGTCACATTAAAATTAAATAACCTTATGTTATTTTCATTATTATTAGAACTGTATTTTAAAGGTAATAAATGTAAAAAAAACTTATTCTATTTATCACTAGATGTCTACCCACAGCTTCGCCCTCATTATATTGAATTTTCTTGTGGGAATAAGATATTTTCTCGCATTAAAAAGTAGCATATGTCCATCTCTAACATGTAAGCTATCTCTGTGCCAAATTTTATTAAAACCTGTTCAGCGGTTTAGATGTGAAAAGGTGACAGACAGACATTACCTTCGAATTTATAATATTAGTATAGATTAATATGAATTTCTGCTATAAGGGGTACGCGAGTTTGAGCTCTTTCTTGAAGTGGTACGCAGGAAAAACTAATTGGGAACCACTGTTATAGATTAATGAAGCACTTATTAACTGATAAAGTAACAAAATTTTAACAGTCTTCTATTTTTTCTGTTAAAAACTAACAATTTACAATATTGTTAATTTTATGTAATGGCTATTTTTTAGGGTGATTCAAAAGTTCCCAAACACTGATAACAATTTTGTGAAAAAGATCTCTAGCACTGGCAACACTGTTGTGAATGCAAATGAATTGATATCGGTGTTATCATTAAAGCATGTACTATTATTTTATAGAGCTATTGAGTTCATTCCTTTGGCAAATATTGTTTTCTACAAGAATGACTGACTAAAAAACTCATCGTTTGAGGCATCTTGCATCATTACTGAAAACAAAGGTTCAGTACAAAGGTGACAGCAGAGAAAATTTTTGAAATTGAAGGTGCAGGCCTGATGAACATGACAACTGCAGCTGAATAAAAAACTGCATACAAACTGCAGCTTGTCTAACCCCAGCCTTGTAGACAAGCCTCACTCTGGACAACTATTGACCATTGATGACAAAGCACTGCTCCAAGCTATTCAACAGGAAGCAGCATTCACTGACTGACTGCCAAACTCAGGACTTCACAATTAACTATTTGGCATTTGAAACATCTTGGCTTTTACAGCAGACTTTGAGAGTACCCCATGGACTGACAGAGCAGCAGACACAGAGGAATATCCAAGAGACAACAGGATTGTAATGGGAGATGAAAAATGGATTTTTTTCAGAAATTCTAACAGAGGAAACCAGTGGCTCTGACCAGGTGAAGTGGTTCAACAAGGATAGTTCAAACAAAAATCATGCTGTGTATTTGGTGGAATTTGAATGGTCCAATGCATTGGGAACTGATTGGACCATGGACAGCAATCTCTATGCTGAGCAACTAGAATGGGTATTTGAAGTCCTGTACACTCACTATCCAGCATTGCTTATTCAAAAGTGTACACTGCTGCAGCATGATAATGCTCTGGCATACTGTTTCAGAGTGGTCCAAGGAAAGATAATGAGATGAAGGGGATTGAATCACTCAGCATATAGCCCTAATCTTGTTCCATCTGATTTTCACCTCTCAGTAGTTGGCACATTTTCTGCAAGGATGTTTCTTCAATATGATGTCAAAAATGGGTGATGTGAGTTTTTGGCATAAAAACCAGCTGAGTGGTATTGTTAAGGAATCCACCGACTTGCAGAAAACTGGATCAAGACCATAGCTAACAATAGTCTTTATTTTAAGAAATGACCATGTCTTTGTTTTAGTATCAATAAAGTTTTGTATCTTATGTCTGTGTCTGGGAACTTTTGAATCAACCTGATGATTTATTTTTTTTTTATATATAACATATATACAGTTGACTTGCCTTAAAACCAACACCAGTAAAGCAAATTTTTCCATTGCCTTGGCCAAATGCCATTGTCACAACATCAATTTTTACGCAATAAAGTAAACAAAAATTTTTCCACGATTTGTTAAACTGAACTGTAAATTACATTTACAAACCCCAAGAAATAACCCTATTTCCAATAATAATTGCTTTTTACATTTTTAACATAAACAATAAGTGGACAATAAACAAAAGTGAAAGTGTAATAAATGTTACATTTTAAATAGATTTTCTTCTCCTAGTATGTAAAGACAACTTCTGATTGTAGAGCAATTCAAACATCTAGTTTCAGCAGACCAACTCAGAAAATAGGGATTAAAGTTTAAGGATGCCTAATCCTTTAGATGGATGCAGTTTAATGCAAACACTGCTAACTTACATATGGGGAGTGCATATAGTGATGCTAAGTTTGGCAACTTTGTGCCAAATTTGACTCCTTTTTTTACTATTTTGGCACCAAAAAATATTTTCTACCTTTTCAAAAATCTTCAACAGAAAAAAAGTGTAGCAATGAGAGTTACATAACTTTCCTGGCTGTTATAAGTTTTTATTTTAAAAAAGCTTTTATACAGTGGTACCTCAGGATACGAAATTAATCTGTTCCGAAACTGAGATTGTATCATGAAAATGTCATAAGGTGAATCATTTTTCCCCATATGATTACATGTAAATAATTCGTTCCAACACGAAAAACACACTCAAATTAAAGCTAAGTAGTACATTGAAAAAAAATAACTATAGTAAGGAAAACACTGAAAAATGCATTTTGTAGTTGTAAATGTATAAATAACCATAATAGAATAATAATTGATAAAAAAAAAAAAATAGTTTTATTTGCACTTTACCTTTGAGGATAGACAACAGTGGAGGTGTACACTGGTGGCAGAGGGAGAAGAGAAATGATACTAAATCTTAACTTACATAACATAATGTAACAATAACTTTAAAAAGATAAAAAAATTAGTGTTGTTTTATATATATATTTTTTTTTAAATTTTATTCACTGCTTTTTGCTTTCTTTCCTTCACTTCTACCAGCACTTTCACTAGATAGAGGTCGCTTGGTAAAATATCTATCCAAAAAGATTTGGCTTTGCGTACTCTTCAAAATGTTTCTAAAATGACTTAGGCAAATGTCATTACTCTGAGCAGCAATACGGCCAGTATGAACCTTTTCGGGATGTTTCTTTTCAATAAAATCAGTCACTTTCTGATAATACCTCAAGATTTTCTTTATCGAGAGAGATCCTTCCACAATAAAGCAAACACACAGACTGAGACTGATGAACAGAAGTGAATAAAAAATGGCTCTGCAAACTAATGTAACGTCGTATGGTGAGTTTTTGTTCGTATCGTGGAGCAAAAATATGTTCGAATTTCATGTCGTATCCTGAAAATTTCGTATGCTGGGGCGTTCATATCCTGAGGTACCACCATATTATTAAGCAAAAAAATTTGCATATAGCACCATCTGTTATATCGGATTTTGTTATAAAAACTTTTTAATTACCTTAAAATGGCAAAAAGCTTAATTTTGAAGTTAGGGGTGAGTTTTATAAAACTTGCCCCCTACTTTCAAAATTAAGCTTTTTTCCATTTTATAGTAATTAAAAATATAAAAAGTTTTTGTAATAAAATCTGATAACAGATGGCACCATACATATGTTATTTTTTTGCTGAATAATATAAAACTTTTTTTAAAATAAAAACTCATAACAGCCAGGAAAGTTATGCAACTCTTGTTGCTAGATTTTGATTTGAAGTGTTGGTTAGTGAGTATAGTTGTAAATTATTATTTTTATTTATTTATTTATTTTATATTATTAAAACGATGATTTCTTATGTTTATAAACAAAATATGTATATAAATTTATGTATAATGTATAGATATACCATAACAATTGAACCTACACTTGGTTTAACTCTGTAACTTTTTCATTATTTTTGTAAATTATTTAAATTTTGATGATGTTAAATTAAGGTATAAAGTAGTATTTCTGAGAAAAAAATGTAGAAGTAAAGCTTTGTCTGTACTTTTAACTGTGTAATTGTGAAATATATATTTATATTTTTATATTAAATTTAATAACATTTATTTATTGTTTATGAACAGATGTTATGTTTATACATAACATATATCTTAATGTAGTAAGTATTTTATAAATTTGTGATTGGTATATGGAGCCGTTTACATAGGACACCCTATATACAAAAAGATTGTGAACTTAATAAATTTTATTATTATTATTGTTAATAGTCTATAACATTTATTTTCAGGTGGTCTGGAAAAGCTAAAAACGATAAAGATAATTCTGAATATTTTTTTAATCCTTGTAATGTATTTAACTTGGGTGGTGGTTGCTCACAAGTTACAGTAAGTAATTTTTTATTTATTGTTATTTAAATGATTACTTAAATATTTTAATTGAACAGTAAGTAAAAAGTATTTTTACATTTAAGTTATATAATATTTCAGAGAACGACAAGCTTTGCATTAAACCAAATATATACAAAATTTGGTCTTATGTCTAGCAATTCTAAATATTTTAAGTTAAGTTTAGTAGATGCAATTATATGTTAGTCATCTTGGTTTTTTACCCAGTAATTCTAACCTAATTGCAAATTACCAAATGATTCACTATTTAATCAAGTACATCTTTCTCTTAGTTCCAAAGTGTTTAGTATTAGAGTTCAGTAGAAAAAATCTTTATCCTTGATTTGTATTGTCATAAAATGATTCATTTATCTCTGGCTAGAAAATTAGGAAGGATTTGTTCGAAGATAGAATACAAGGCATTAAGTAATGTATCATCCAAGCTTCACAAAACATTGGGATTTTTTGTAGTTCTAATTTATTCAAATTTTATAAAATTTAAATTTCTTGAAAACAAATAGGATATAAGATATGAAGTTTAGGTGTCATTCAACAAATAAAAATAATGTAATAATTAAGTTTTTTTCCAGTTTGTCATGGTAAGCTAAACAAAATTATTGATCCAGTTTATATTTGGTTGGGAACACATATATCTCTACTTAATGGTGTAAATACTTATGTACTTTTTCCAACAAAATAAAAAATTTTTAATACTTACAACAAACATTAATATTACATATTTGCTTAGATTTTATTTATGAAATTATTCAGTTATTCAATAATCTTGATATACATAAAAATAATGATTAATATCTGAAAAAAACAAAAAGAAAAATTAGAATATAAAAGATTTTTATTAGTCCTATTACAATATCAGAATTATAACTGCATGGAAACATACCAATAATAATACTTTAGATCCAGATAACGTCATTTGACTTTTGATGCACAAATTTCATTAATAATTATACTTGTCATTTTTATCAATTTTCAGTGTTATATATATAATTTATTAGAAAAATAGACTATAAAATTCCAACTTAAAACTGTTTATCCAATGTAGAAAGATCAATGTGAGATTCCATATCCAATCAAGCAGATAATAATATTCCCACTTTATAAATACACTAGACTCTTGCTAATCTGGTCATTTCTTCCAGAGATGCCAGATTACATTCAAATCTTTTGAAAGATCTGTTTGAAACCTCTGCTCACTTTTTGAATAAATTGGTTCACAAAGAATTTCAAACTTATAATTGCACTGATTGCCATACAATAACTTAGTTACCAAACAAGCTACTTGGCCAGAGCTGGCCACAAATTAGAGAGACAGATGGTCATATACCTCCCATACCCTATACCTCCCAAGGAAGGAAGGATGTGCCTAGTGCTCTTATTAATGAAATTTGTGCAAAATAGAGTGAAGTACAAAGTTTTGTTGAAAGGTATCACTCTAATAAAACAGTAGCAAGCTGTGTCATTAATCTTTTCAATGAAAATACTCTGTCTCACTTTTATAACATTGTGAAATGTAGGCAAAAGTAAATCTCATTAGATAGGTTTTTAGTGAAAAAGAGACCTAGTGAGTTCCAGGCAGAATCTGCTAGTAAGAAGCAGAAAATCCAGGAGGTAAGAGAAAAAACTGAAGTGCAGTTACCTGATGATGTTATGGAGGAGGACTTCCCTTCAAGAAATAATATCCCTTCCCTTCTTCCACCTCCTTTTCACCCTCTACTTGTGCTATCAAGACTTCTCAGCATAGATAAGGATCAATAAAATTGTCTCTCATTTATAACTTTATTCAGTTGGTATGTTGTAGTATAACATTACATTGTTTCAAATGCATGATGAACTCAGGATATTTTTCTTCCAAATTATAATTAGAAGTTCAGACTATTTACAAAAAAATTAATTTTTGAGTCTATCAATTCTTCCTTTTCACACACCATAGAAGTTAATTTCACACACCATAGAAGTTAATTTCACAACCTATTGTTAATTGTTTTTAATGAAGTGATTTCTTCAAACAAATGTAAAAGGTGTACTTCTATGGTGTGTGAAAAGGAAGAATTGATAGACTCAAAAATTAACATTACATTGTATTTGTAGGCATTTTTATTCATGAAATACAGCTAAAAAGGTTAAAAGAAAAAAGGCTTTATTTTGGAGTCCGTAATGGATTAATACATTTTATATTGTTTTTTTATGGAAAAAATTTGTTTCAGTTTTAGAACAACTTTTAGGAACGAATTATGTTCAAAAACTGAGACTTAACTGTTCTGAATGTGTATAGTCCTAAAGCCTACCTAGAGCAATGAAAGGTATCACCTATTGCCATCCTTTGATACTGACATTTTGGTAAAATAACTATGAAATTACCAACAAACCAGCAATAACACTTCAAAAACAAATGTTTTCTACTGTCTTCAATGGTCATCATCATATTTTAATTCCTACACCAGTAGTGTTGGTATGGTGGATGATAATACTGACATTTTGGAATCAAACAGGCAAATAATACAGTGTGAAGACACACAATTCTTACAAAGAAACTAAGCCCAAGTAAATAGGAAAACAGGAATGACATGATTTAACATTTTTGTGAGAATAGACGTACACAGGTGATTACACTGGAGGTATGCCAGATAATTGAAAGGATGGGTTATCAAAGGTCAGATTAGCAAGAGATTGTACTGTATTACATAACATAGAATCATATAATGTTGGTTTAGCTTACAGGATGCATTTACTTGGATAACTTCAGCCAGTTTGTTGTTTAAGTTATTATACATTCATACATGCATACATACATACATACATACATACATATATATATATATATATTTCTTTATATTTATATACAGTGGTACCTCAGTATATGTCCAATTCGGAATACATCCTGTTTGGACGAAACAAATTTTGCTTAGTATACAACTTAATTCAATTATACACGCCATCTATGAACAAGTAGCACTATCGGTGTACTAGACCAGACTAGACGTTCGCGGTGCCACAGTTTATAACTTTGTTAAATTTCTTCTGATTTTAATTTGTAAGTAAAATTTTATTATTTTAATTAATCATGAATCGCAAGAAGGCAAATGAAAAGTAACAGAAAACTAAAAAAAAATGACTAGAATCACAATGAAACTGATAAAAGAGATTGTTGAGAAATATGAAGGTGGCACGTGTGTTTGAGATTTTAACTGTTGCATACCGTATTCTGAGAATGATGATATCAACAATCATGAAAAATAAAGACATTATTAAATCTGCTAACGTTGTGAAAAGAGTTAAATCAATTTGTAAACAGAGATCAAAGACATTAGATCATGTTGAGAAATTGCTTTTGCTTTGGATAACTGAAAAACGTGTGCTGGCGACATTGTATCGGAAGCAATTATTTGCGAGAAAGCTAAAAAGATATATGCTGATCTCGTGAAAAATCAAGCAGGAACTAGCCAGGAAAGTGAGGTGTTTAAAGCCAGCCATTTTTTTTCACATGAGAATGAATTAATCATTTTTACATTACTTCTTATGGGAAAGGTTGATTTGGTATACCTCCAATTTGGTATAAGTCTGAACATCAGGAACGGATTAAGGTCGTATACCAAGGTTCCACTGTATTTATTTATGTATTTGATTTATATTTAATTCATTGGTTATTTTTACATGGTGTATTGAAAATGTTCTGCTTTTGGGACATCTCAACTTTTGATTTGAATTTTGTAATATATTCTACTGAAGGCTATTAGTTTGGTAAATTGATTTCTATGTTGTCTGAAGATGACTTATAAACAAAGTTGGAAACTTCTATGATTTAAAAGTTGTATGCTGGCTGAACTGATTTCTCTGAAACTTTGTACATTTAATTATTCAGGATAGTCACAGAAAGGATATAGACTACTACTTATTTCCAAAACCATTGTTTTAAACTCTTTGATAGTACAGTAGAACCTCAAAAACTCAGCCTAATGTGGAGCAAAGGGTGGCCGAGTTTGTGAAAATGCCGGGTTATCGGAAATGGGGTTAAAAAAAGGATAAGTATGCGTGTTTCCTCAGAAAATATTGTACTGTACTTGTATGTATTGTTTGCTTGAGAATACAACAGAGATTAAACTGCCCAAATACCCTTAAACAAAGAAAATGTACTGTACTTGTATGTATTGTTTGCTTGAGAATACAACAGAGAATAAACTGCCCAAATACCTTTAAACAAAGGAAAAGTACGTCCTTTATGAAGGCATAGAGCCTTTACTACATGAAGATGAAAATTAATGAATACACTGTGTACAGTAATTTACCTGATAAGACAGACCTCAGAAAAATACTTTATGAGGCATAAAACTGTCTATAATGAAAATTAATTAACTAAGGATTTTTTTGCCCTGCCAGGGTGTGGCCGAGTTATCCGGAGTGCCGGGTTATCGAGTGCTGAGTTTTCGAGGCTCTACTGTATTAATATTGTTTGCAGGAGTTTACATCTGGGCCATGTTCAGTAATGCAGAATACCAAAGTTAGAATTCTGAGTGGCTTAGTGGGCAGAACTAAGTATGTTCTGAGCATCATTGAACGATTATTCTGTTAGACAACTGGGCAAAATGGTGGACAAAGTTAAAATTATGATTGTAACAATTGTCGCAAATGAATTAATGAAGCAATTATTAATTGTAATCAATGAAATGGACTGTTATCTTTTGTTAAAATGTATTCGGAATCTGTTATACTGACGTATGATAATTTCACATTTTGAAGTCATTTTAGAATGAGACAATAACTTTGTGATTGTTATAATAAAATACGTTTAGACCAACACCAACAGCAATCTTGTAAATTGTACAAAGAGATAAAAACAATGACATCACTAGCAGAAATTAGTATAGATAAAAGAAGCTAAACTAGCTAGAATTCTAGTGGTGTCAAGCAGTAGTTAGAAACAAGTTCAACATCTCAGCATAACTAGACTTAGCCAGAAATTTGTATTACTGAACATGGCCCTGGTTCTTATCAGGTCTTTAGCATGAATATGAAGTTTTTGCCTAGAGGCCAGTGGATATGAAGTGAATGATGAAATTTGAATATAGACTAATACAGGTATACCTCGCCTTGCGTCGGTAATTGGTTCCAGGAAAACGACTTAAGTCGAAAAACGACGTAAGTTGAATTTACTTGTCTCTGAATCTACTTGTCACTAGGCTAAACCATAAGTTACTATTCTCAGTTCTGTATTTTATTTATTAATGCATTTTTAATAATATATGGTTAATAAGAATCTATTTTAAGCTTACAAACAAATAAATTTCAGTTTTTAATAGAGTACAGAAAAAAGTAATCTAAATTTACGAATGCATGTACTGTTCTGTAAATACAGTACATACTTGTAAATGTATATATTTTAATATGATTTTATGTGCTTTAAACGCTTTTCTAGTGATATTACGACTTCAATATTTGTGGCGGACGGATGTAAAGTCGAATAAAATGACTTAAACTTGATTTTTATTTTGACAAACGACGTATAATCGGGAACGACGTAACTCGAAACGACGTAAGTCGAGGTATACCTGTATTGTGGTCATTAAGGCAATAGTGAACATCATTGAGCCAAATGGAAACTTCCATCATGGTCAAATGAAATTCGATTGATCGGATCTGTTGTTTGAGCAAAATGTATACAATACTGAACTTATGAGCATTACCATTTTTACTTATCTCAAACTTTCTAGAACTTCTTTCAATATAAAATTGTTTTTGGTCAAATTATGCTGCATTGGAATTTTAGTTTAAATTTTTGCATTTTTGCATTATCTGAACAGAATTTTGAAGATTTTAGTTTTCCATAAAATCATGATTTATACATATAACTAATTTCAAATTAATTTCACAAGAATGTTGTCTTTATAATTATACTATATGGGAAATTTAGAATAGATGAGACAGAGAAGTTTAGAACAATTTCATTTGTCTCATAATAAGATAATGGTGTCACACAATAAATTTCTAGGGAATTGACTCATTTACTGTAAAATTTCATTTAAAAATTTTAGCAAAAGTCAAAGTTAGAATAGTGAAATTTGAAATTTTTTTTTGCATATTTTGTTGATCTGAGAAATAATTTGATTTAGAACTACAAAGAAATAATACTATTAGCTGTAACTTCAGTTCTAATGTCTATTATCCACCATTATTTTTTTGAACACTGAGCACATGACTTTTATTTTATCACTGTTTAAGTAATGTGACTCTAGATGAAAAATCAAACAGATTGAACTCTCTCATTTTTCTACTTCACAATTGTCATGTTGAATGATTACATATGCCAATATGTCAAAAATTTATTCAAACTAATCTAACATGTTCATATTTCATTTTGGGCATGCATTAATTTATTTAATAGGTATATTGTTCTCCCAAGTGAAGGCCATGCATAGCAGATAGTAGCGAGGTTGAGGCCTAAGTTTTAAATGCGAAAACATGTACGTTGGACATTCAGCGCCACTTTCCTGTAAGCCTAGAAGTTTGACAATGGTTTTTGGAATGTCAAGCATAATTCCACTGACTATCCAAACACCATTGTCAAACTTCTAAGCTTACAGGAAAGCAGTGCTGAACATCTGATGTACATGTTTTTGCTTTTAAAACTTTGGCCTCAACCTCGCTAGTATTGTATATAATTGATTAGAATGAAGAGTATGATTAATGAATGGAATATAATGGAATTCTATACTATAATACAGAATGAAGAAATCATAAAATAAAAATTGAATTTCTCTTCTGTAATATAAAAGTTTAACTTTATGTAAATTATACAAAGTCTCAGTTATTTTGGTTTCTATCTGTTTCTTATTGGGGTCCTAATAAGAAGTGAAAAATAAGATTTTAGCATAATTTTTTTTAGCTTTTCTGAGATTAATATTGATCATGATTATTGTTTAAAATTTTGTTTTTTTATATGAGTTATTAAGATCTATTCTAAACTTATTTTAAGTAATTATTTTATTAATAATAATAGAATTTTGATTGCTGATGTATTTGTACGTACTGTACATATATTTAGGTATGCCAAAAACAAGGTAATGGTTATTATCCTCTTGGAAAATCAGATATGTTGTTTGAATATAACTATACTACCAACAGATTAGAAATGAAGTATCGAGTAAGTGAAAGGTAAGATTTATAATTAAATATAAATAATTATAAATATCATATTTTAATGATATCAAATTACTTTTTAATATCCTTTCAAACTTGATTTTTTAGTAGTACAGGTAACCCCGTATAACACGGCACTTCTATAGCATGGATTCACTCTAACACGGTTCGAGAATTGGTACCATCCCCCGTATAACACGGTACTTTTATAGCACGGATTCACTCTGACACGATTCAAGAAATGGGTAAAACCCTCGTACAACATGAAATGTAATAAATTTTTACATACTTAAGTACTAATAGTTCACGAAAATTATTATTTTCGTGAACTATTAGTACTTCAGCGTGTAAATTTTTTTTTCTCGTCTCCATACACATGGTTTTTCGCAAAAATTGTTTCAATTTTGCCATATCTCGACGCTTCTGCTTCTGGTGTTGCCAGATGTTTTTCCGTTATTCCATAAGTGCTTAGCACCATATAAGGAAATTTATAAAGATTTTTTAACTAGAAGCAAGCAATCTAAAATTACATACACTTTTTGCAAAAGGTAAAGCATGAATCTGAAAATAATAATGCAGAAAAATGCTCAGAGGATAATGATAACTTGCCAAAAATAAAACGCTCTCGGTTAATAGTGCTTTTAGTGATGACAAAGAAAACATTGTTTAACTTATATTAATATGTATCACTTAAGAAAATTTTAATAGAGATATTTATCTTAATTATGAAAATATAGTAGCATGCTTTTTAATTTTTGGAGCCTAACCCTCCTTTTCGTACTAGTTCTTTGATTCGCATAACACGGCAATTTTTTGGAACGTAACTACTGTGTTATACGGGGGCTACCTGTACATACATTTTAAAAAGATTAATTAAATTACATCTTTTATAAAGCTATTTTCTTAGGAAAAATCTTTCTGAATACTAGAACTAAACATCATCAGAAAAAGAAATTAACAGTTTTTATCAATACCCATAATTAGTTATACAGTAGACCCCCTATAACATGGTAGATATGTTCCATCTTTTATGAATTTCATGTTGTACGAGTCCTTAAATACATGAGCCAATCACAGCCTGGAAAGTATGCAGTTTATGGACTACGGCTGTTTGAAAGGTTTTCTTCCATAAAATTAATCGATTCTAGACTAATTTGACTTAACATTTCCAAAACACGTTATAATTTTTTGGGAATAATCCATATAAACTATGCTATAAACAAAAAATTGTAGTATTATTTACCAAGTGTGCCCCATTCAACGACACCATTGCTTAAGCTTGTTTTCGTCGCGGAGCAGCGCACCAAACGGCAGACACGTTATCTGATAAGTTATTTTTCTGTGAAAAATTTGCTGAACTTTGGAGACATCATTAATATAAATATAATTTTTATGGCTGTTAAATAATAAATGCTTGAGTTTAGATGAATGTTGAGTTTAAACGAGCAGCAGACCTACCAAAAGTAGGTCTGCTGCTCGTTTAAACTCAATGGTTTGTGCAATATCTGCTATTGGTCTAGATTGGAGCAATCCTGTCACGACACGAGTTGGCGATGGCATTTTACCGTATTTTACAAGTTTCTTTTGGCATGTTTATACGGATACAGTCACACAATTTTTTTGCCATTATATACGAATCCGTATTATATGAACCTGTTTTATAGGGGTCTACTGTAATTGTTTAAAATATAATAAGATTAAAATAATGAAAGATAAAATGTTGATAAACAGTAAAATCTCTTTTCTCTTTATTAAAATATAAACTAGCAGATGAGCCCAGCATTGCTCAGGCAAAAAAAAAATAACAGCAAAGATTAAGATTATTAGATTATTACATAATTCTAACTGTTCTATTATATTATAATATTTGATTTATATTTACAAAGGTTATCTTATGTAAAGGTTTATCACATAAAGTGCCCAATTTATAACATTTTAAAAATTCTTTAAATTATGTACATTAGAAGAAGAAAATTTTTAAAATGTGTTAGATAGGTCACTCAGTGTGATAAACTCTTAATGTAAGATAACCTTTGTAGTTATATAAATCAAATACTATAATATAACAAACATTAAAAGTATATAAAGTATTTGGTTATTTCAGCCTATCATTGTCATATTTTTCACGATATTCAGAGGGTACAAAATGGCACAATTTCATTGATCAAGTAAACACCAATTGAAAATACAATATTTTAAAAAATTTAAGATATTATATTTTAATATCATATTATAAAATATCATAAAATTTAAGATATTGTATCATATTTTTTTCTAATATTAGCACTTACAAACTGTTTCATTCACAGCTGAATATCAAATGGTAATCAGCCAGTCAATCAAATTTTGCAAAAAATGGACTAAATGTTTAAACTCTGCATCCTGGAAAACATTGTTTTGTGCTAGCAAGTAACCTTGTATTATGCAATTTTCCTATTCGAATGCCACCATACTGCTGGTGTGATTAGAAAGAAAGGATTGTTGGGGAATGGGGTTGAAGTAATTTTACCAATAGTAGTCAGTAGTTGATCTCCTTCTGGAAGAGAGAATGGTCAACAATTACTAATTAATATTGGTCTACTATTAATTAAAATTTGAAAAGTGATTCATGTTGGATAGGTCGAGATGACCCCACACATGATCAAAGTTGCTAACCTTAATGGCCAAAAGACTTCATATAAAACTTGTTTAAATAAAAATCTCTTGTAAAAAAGTGAGAATAATTGCTTTTATGTGATGATAAAGGGTTTATATTTTTGAAACAAATTGTATAAACTACATAATAATGATGTTCTTGTATATATTGTGTTTACAGAAAAATTATTTGGCTGCTATTTGAAAAGTTGTAGACCTATAAATTTTCAGTCTTCTGTCTGTCCTTCCTTAATCTCTAGAACGAAGTCAGATAGATGAAAATTGAGACCAAATATAGTAGAACCTCTATTATCCGGATTTTCGATTATCCGGATTATTCAAAATAAACAAAAATTTTACGAATTTGCTGATTTGCACTTGGCGAATTACAACACTGTTTATGTACGTGATGGAATGCATAACATTTTTTGTTTCAACAACGTCTCACCCCGCACAGTGGTCGTAAACTCTTAAATATATTTTGTGTCGTAATAAACATATAACTTGACATACGTATTTATAAATAATTTATACTTAAATTACATCATTTCTATAACCAAGGGCAGCGTAAGGCATGGGCAATGTGGACCACCACCTATGCCTTGCGGTCCGAAGGGCCTCGCGCCTTGAAGATTTATGCATTACTTAAAAGCCGAGAACACGACGAAAAAATTTTATTCGTCATAAAACGATAAATAGTTTGTCAAATTTTTATTCATAAAAATGCAGTTTCAACTGCTTTTTATTTTATAAAATCCGTCTTCTTGAGCCGCCAGAGGGCATTTTAAACAATAGCTAGTCTGTTAGCACCGGTCAGTAGTAGTCCAAATTCAATAAAACATTTGTTTCTTGAAAATTTAATCACGATTTAAATACAGTATTTATTTTTAATCTTACCGATATGTCATCGAAAATAAAACGTGTTGTATTATCATTAAAAGACAAATTAAAGTATTTGTTTCAATTATCCGGATTTTTCCTTACCCGGACTACCTTCATTCCCAATTAGTCCGGATAATCGAGGTTCTACTGTATTAGCTTAGGGCAGGAGGTTCAGATTAACTGTTAGGGGCAGTCAAATGAAAATGAGACAAACTATATAACAGTTGTGGCAAGGAAGTTGGTAACGAGGTAGGTGTGTATATAGAAGTGCCCTCTATTAGGAATCAGGAAGGAACAGTGTGAACATTCACTGCTGTGCCATTTGTCTGTTAGACGTGCTCGAAGTGAGGTCTGCGAGTCGTGTGTGCATCCAACATCACTGTGAAGGTCCGCTGCTTGTTGACTTTCTGGAATACAGCGCCACAATTAATGCACAGCCGTACGTAGAAACTTTGCAAAAATTGAAACGTGTCATCAAATCCAAACACCCAGGAATGTTAACAGACAGCATCATTCTGTTGCAGGATAATGCCCACCCACATGTTACCAAGGTTGTTTTGACTATGCTGCAGAAGTTCCCAGCGAAACTTCTGCAGCATAGTCCATACACATCCTCCATACAGTCCCGATTTCTCTCCATGCGATTTCCATATTTTTGGAGCCTCGAAGAAAGACATTTGTGGCTGTCAATTTGCTTCAGACAAAAAAGTGCACGCCTGGGTACAATCATGGTTCTGTAGGCAACCGCAAACATTTTCTATGAAGGCATTGATCGTCTTGGCTCACAGTGGGATAAATGTATTAATAGTTATGGCAATTACTTTTGAAATAATAAACAGTTTACTTACTTTTTTCCCATCTGTTTCGTTTTCATTTGACTGTTCCTAATATATAGGAACATCTAGTACAAACTGGAAGTCACATTACTTCAATTCACAATTTTCCCCTGAAAGAAGTTAAATAGATCACTGGTACAACTCTATTGCTAACAGGAAAAATATGATTACAGGGCAAGACACCACTAAAAGAATTGAAAGCATTGTGACAAAAATTTGCATCCCATTGTTAGAATTATTTTGGTTTATTTTGGTTAAAGCAATGTGACATCTGCTGATGGGGATGCATTCCGGGAAGACTTTTATAGGAAGCTAGACCCTATTTAGATATTACTAATGTGAAGAAAACCCAGAAAACTGCACATATCAAGCCCATTGGCCATGTCCAAATCCACAACAAACTAACTATCAGTGTTCAGTGGTTTTATCCACTCGGCTACTGGAGGGCGCTTATTAGAATTAAGAAAGTACTGTTCAGAAATTAAAATTTTATCCTTTTTTGTAAGAATTATATTTAGTTTATTATTTTGTTAAATTTTTTGTTAATAGATGGCACTACAATGTAATCAGCAAATCAAATGTAAATAGAAATTAATTGATTTACAAAATTACAGAAATTCAATAAATATTTTGGTGTGGGATGTATGACATTATCTAAGTTAGAAGTATGTGAACATAATGGCAAGTTTCATAGCAATTGGTCAAATGGCCTGAAAGTATATACAGTCGACCCCCCCTATAACACGGTAGATATGTTCCGTTCTTTATGAATCAATTTTGTACGAGTCCTTGCCAATCACAGCCCGACACATGTGAATTTTACGGACTATGGCTGTTTGAAAGGTTTTCTTCCATAAAATTAATCAATTCTAGACTAATTCAACTCAACATTTCCAAAATATGTATAATTTTTTTGGGAATAATCCATATAAACTATGCTATAAACAAAAAATTGTAGGATTACTTACCGAGTGTGCACTGTTCGACATCGCCATTGCTCAAGCTTGTTTTCTTCATGGAGCAGCGCACCAAACGGCGGGCGATTTCTGATAAGTTATTTTTCTGCGAAAACTTCGTTGAACTTTGGAGACATCATTAATATAAATAATTTTTATGGCCATTGAATAAGGAATGTTTCTTTCACAAGAAATGTATAAAATTACAGTACTGTATTAGACTTACGGTACCTAATTTACATACTGTACAGACGATAGTAAACAACTTACTCGCCTAAACTCTCCGTAGCGTGGCGCTGGACGGCAGAAAGTATATATATAATTATAATAAAGTTACAATAAATTAAGTTAATATATAATTATGTGTACAGTACCTAATTTATATATAATACTGTACAGACGATAGTAAACTCAATTTACCCGCCTAAATTCTCCGTAGTGTGGCGCTGGACGGCAGAAAGTAGTTCGGCTGCCCAATGACGTTTTACCAAATTATAGGAGTTTTTTACCGAGTTTTGTACTGATACTGTCGCAATTTTTTCGCCGTCTTATAGGAATCATAATTATAGGAACCCGTGTTATAGGGGGGTCTACTGTAGTATGTATACATATATAGATTATATATAGATTAATTGACAATTAGTTTCTAGTTTGTTACATCTGTCTGATTAATTTTATATTCTAGTCACAGTTTAATTTTAACCAGCATGCTAGCTATTTAATGAAAATACGATATATATAATTTACAAAAGTCACAAGTTTTTTTTAAATATATATCAAAAAATTTGTGACTTTTGTAAATTTTTCTATAAAAATACATTGGAACAGCTGTAGGAAAGTATATAAGTTGAAAAAAAGTTGAAAGAAAAATGAAATTCAATGACACTGCAAATCCAAACATAAATTTGTCTACGAAGGCCTCACACCGATAAAATTGTGCCACAAACAAAATCTCCCCATTATACATGAGTGTATTTAATTCACAATTATATGAATAGAGTATATGCTAAAAATTATTTCTTCCTAGGATATTTTTCAAGTTTTACTGCTTAAATAGTTTGACCTGAGCTTTGTAAGATATATAATATTGAATTTCAGTTTTTTAAAATATATATTTATATAACATATTACTTAAATTCAATTTTTCTAACTTTGACAAAATTATCTGTAAAAGCATAATTGATTTACATTTTATTAAATTTGAATAGAATTTAGAAAATGAAACTTGGAAAAAATTTCTATTATATTTAGATTTGATATTTCAGACTTACGGAAGTTACTCTAATTTGTTCTGATGGACCTACAAAATTTGAAGCTTATGGAGAAACTAATCCAGGATTATCTCTGACTTATGTGAGAGATTTTTCTTTTAGTATATAATAATTTTAATTTAAATATGCTGTACCTTATGTACGGTGATATAAGTTTTTTGGTACATTATCATATTCCTCTAAGAAAAAAATAAACTATGAAAAATAGTTTTATGTCATTCATTTTTGAAATAACAGATAATGGCACGCTAGCCAATTAATCTGATGAATTGATATATCTACATAAGTTTTATCTGTATGTTTAATTAACTTCACAATATCTTTCCAATATCTTAACTTCACAATATCTTTCCAATGCACTTCAATATAAGTATGTATGAATTACCTATGAATATGAAAAAAACAAACTATTTGTGTGAGAAAAGTATAGAATAATATAAAAATGGAAAATGTACTTATATTATGTGACATTAACTGATACATGATTACTGATATGTGATTTACAGATGTTTAGAGATAGCTAAGATGGGAGAGATAATAAAGCAATAAAAACAGGAAAAACAAAGAAAGGCAGTTTAAAAAGGCCGAATGAAGTTTGGTAGAATACAAAATCTCAAAAAAACAAAATGGAATTTGTTTGTAGAGAAAGAGGGATTGTATTTACAAATAACAGAGAATTTTACAATAATGTGCAATTTTTTTTCCAACCTGGATGCTACTGTATTTCATTCCATCAATTAGTAAAAACTTCTGGGAAGAACACTGGTTTAAATTGCTGGCATTACATTAACTGTTGTTAGAGTTGGTAACAGACAATATGAATGAATTATATATTAATAATAATTACTACTACAAGTCGACCCCCCTATAACACTGTTGATAATTCCATTTTATATGAATTCCATGTTGTACAAGTCACTTAGATTTTACAAATACGTTTGCCGGGCTGTGAACGGCTCATGTATTTGTAAAATCTAAGTGACTCGTACAACATGAAATTCATATAAAACGGAATTATCAACAGTGTTATAGGGGGGTTGACTACTACTATTAATAAATCTTAAACACATTAATTTATAATTTATTTTGTATACTAGTACATTCTATATATTAACAGGACTTATTATACTGGAATTATGGATGCAGATATTTATCAATAGTCTTACAGTTAATAAAGAACACTATTTTTAAACTGTAAGACTAAATATCTGCATCCATAATTCCAGTATAATAAGTCCTGTTAATATATAGAATGTACTAGTATACAAAATAAATTATAAATAGTGTAAAAAAAGGACAAAAAGGCATAATAATAATTAAATACTTAAACACATTAAATTGTTCTAACATATCCTTTTAATTGATGAAACCTAGATTTCCTCTAATTGTAGTCTTATTTACTTGCTTCACATAACTAATGACAATGGTTGTTTAATAAAATTTAGACAAGTTTTAAAAGTAACTATAATAAATTGAATCTGGAATGTACTACAGTTTAACCCGATTATAACGACATCGGATGTAACGATAACCCTAATATAACGTCAAATTTTTATCGGTCCCACGATTTTACTATACTAGATAATGTTAAAAAACCCACTTGTAACGACATGAAACCCTGTTTTAACGTCATATTTGAAGCACTTTTAAATTTACAAAATTAAATTATAAATTTTATTTATCAAAGAAAATACTGTGTTCAGTCCTAGGGTCAGAGTCCGCTTCCTAGAACGATTGTGGGTGGTACTGTCACCNTTCAATTTTTCTTTTTTTTTTAATAGTAATTTGCTATGCACGGATCAGATCTGTTTTAAGGAATATCATTGTCCAATGTGGAACCAACTTTCAGATTCAAAAAGTTTGCTTTGATGATTTTTTCAACCAAAAACAAAGCAAAGTTTTGTAAGACACTTTGATAAAAAGCTCTCTCATTTTTATTATCAATGCTAAAATGGTAAGGTAACTTTTTACTGTGATATTACTTATTGCTTTCATTAACTGCATTATTACTAAAAATGTATAGTCTTTGTTATTGATATTCGGATATATTTTAAAATATTTGTTTTCTGTAAATTTTTTAAAATAATTAATCTTAGCAATATCAGAAGTTCCAGTAAACACTGAATACTGTTTCCATATATCACAATAATAATTTAGGGAAGTCATTTCAAAAAATCTCAACATATCTTTTAAAGTTCTTACGAATTTTGGACACATTAAAATTTTCGTAACCTACTACCTACCTTTTATTCTTTAAGATGTCTACTCCCAACTTTGTTATCAATCATTGTTTAAATTCCATTGGACCTGATGGTATTGCTATATTTTAATATTTATTTATAGAAATATATGAATGTTTACGGAAAAGCATTGCATTTATTTTTATTTTGGTAACTCAATATTGTCTTTAAAAAAATTAAAAGATTTATGAGACAGTATTTGATGTTTCATTTCATAATTTTCTTAAGTTTTGAAAATCATTTTTAACTCTCTTATTAGATAAAGATATTTTAATACAATAATGTGCATTTGACTGTAAAATCTTAAGGAACTTGCAAAAAAAGGGAAGGACAATTACAAATGATATTAGATGAATGCAAAAGAAGTCTGGAAAATAGTTCAAACTGTTTTGGGATAATCAGTCATCTGTTGTTAGACTATGATCTAATTTACCTTCAATACAGTGATTGCATTACAGTATTTATTGTTCAAGAAAGTTAACAATCACTGAGCATTTAATTTGTACCCAAAATACAAATGGAGTCTCTGGATAAACAAGTTTTCACTGTATTTCATACTTATAAATTTATTAAATTCAGCAAGCAGGTAAAATAATATAAATTGTCAAAGAATTTTTAGCCAAAACATCTTGNCCATTATCGAAACTTGACAAATAAAAATTTTTTATAAAAAATTTTTGAAATTTTTAATTACATCGTTGTAAATTTAGACATAATAATGTAAATAAAGTTGATTTAAATATTTAGTTTGCACTTTTATACATACGATATTAAATTAGATGAATTTTATAATAGATTCTTAAATAGGCTTGATACTTTTATGGGTCTGAAATTATGACCCCGCAGATAACGACACTCGGTTATAACGTCAAAAAATTGCCGGTCCCATGGATGACGTTATAAGCAGGTTTAAACTGTATATATAAAAAGGAGAGTGAAAAATGAACTGAACTTTTAACACTGGTATTTTTTTTCTTATTTTTATAAAGTATAGCTACATTAATATATATAAAAATAAATGGTAGACAAAGATGATAATTTTTATTTTAATATTTCCTTTACCAAAATGTTAAAAAATTAAAGTATTATATCTTAT
Source organism: Centruroides sculpturatus (assembly GCF_000671375.1). Lineage (NCBI taxonomy): Eukaryota > Metazoa > Arthropoda > Arachnida > Scorpiones > Buthidae > Centruroides > Centruroides sculpturatus. Next base: position 35,277 of record NW_019385705.1, on the reverse strand, counting down.
TTAATTACTACAATTTTATGTGGATAACTTGTACTGATGTGCATCTTGCAAACAATTGCCAGAATGGAAATAAATTTTTGTAACTCTCATCTCTAAAGTGATCATTGAAATATGACACTTTTTAGTGTTTGGTTTACAAGGTATTGTTTCAAAACATTGTTTTTCTACTACAGTTTCTTTCATTTCATTGTGCATATGTAATTATAAAATAAGTGAAACAAGAAACAAACTACAGTGATACCTCGGTATACGTCTGCTTTAGAATACGTCCAATTTGGAATACGTCCTGTTTGGACGAAACAAATTTTGCTCGGTATACGACTTTTGTTTGGTATACGACATAATTCAATTATACGCACCATCAATGAACAAGTAGCACTATTGGTATACTAGACCAGACTAGACGTTTGCGGTGCAACGGTTTATAACTTTGTTAAATTTCTTCTGATTTTAATTTGTAAGTAAAATTTTATTATTTTTATTAATCACAAATCGCAAGAAGGCAAATGAAAAGCAACAGAAAACTAAAAAAAATGACTAGAATTACAATGGAACTGATAAGAGAGGTTGTTGAGAAATACGAAAATGGCACGCATGTTCAAGATTTTAACTGTTGCCTACCATATTCTGAGAATGACGATATGGACAATCGCGAGAAATAAAGATATTAAATCTGCTAACGTTGCGAAAGGGATTAAATCAATTTCTAAACAGAGATCAGAGACATTAGATCATGTCGAGAAATTGTTTTTGCTTTGGATAACTGAAAAACAGTGCTGGGGACAGCATATTGGAAGCAATTATTTGTGAGAAAGCTAAAAAGATACATGCTGATCTCACGAAAAATCAAGCAGGAACTAGCCAGGAAAGCGAGGTGTTTAAAGCCAGCCATTTTTTACACGAGAATGGATTAATCATTTTTACATTACTCCTTATAGGAAAGGTTGGTTTGGTATACATTCAATTCGGTATAAGTCTGAACATCAGGAACAGATTAAGGTCGTATACTGAGGTTTTACTGTATTTGAGATATAAGCTCCTCAACTGCGTGTCAAAAACATATGGCCATTGAATGAAAAAATTTTCTATCCTTTGCTTCTTTCCTGTTTTGTTTATCAAAAGTAATAGTAAATGCTAACATAATCTAAAAAATTGAATAGAAAAAATTTTAATGTCAAAATATATGGGTTCAAAAGTCACTTGCATAACTCTTAATCATTGTAAATAACATATATAGTAAAATCTGTTAGTTTTTAATATTTTTCTGAAAGTTGTTACATAGAGAGGAATAGATTCCAGAACTTATCAGTTGTCATGATAAAGTTCAAGCATGAGTATTTAATAATATCAGTTAAAACATGGATTGACATGAGGAAATGAATGAGAGCAAACTAAAGATGAGGTCCGTCTTGTGGTTTCAATAAAAACTATGAATAAAAATGAAAAATTCTTTTCTTTTCATAAACACACACACACACACACACACGCACATTTTTAAAGATGTGATAAATTTAAACACAGAAAAAACTATTTGAGTTTAAAATTGCAATTTAAATTTGATAGATAACCTGCAAGTTATCCACATAAAATTATAGTAATCTAAATTTAGAAATGTTTAATTATAATATGAGTATAAATTAAAATTAATTCATATATTTTGATATAAATAATTATATGAAATTACTTTTTTTAGCTGATGACACTATATTCAAAGTGTGCTTGCCCAGATGCATGTGTGCAATCTAGTGCAGATGGCTTGTCTACAGGTTCTGTGTTAATCATATTGTAAGTAGTAATTTTTATAAATTAAAAAAAAGAAGTAGTGTAAACTTAGAAGTAACAAGAATAATACAGTGAAATTCTGTTAACCTGGTATCTGATATACTGGCAAACTCAATAAACTGGCACGTCAAACTTGTTATTAGGGATTATTGGTGTACTGTATAAGTCTGGAGTTAACACATCGACTGCAACAACAGGTTAGCTCATATTAACAAGCTGACTCCTGGCGCCATCTATGAGATAACTCTTGTAATATTGTCTGATTGGTTCTGCCTGGTACAAGCTTTCTCATTGTAAATACTTGTAACTGATTAGCGGACATCAGAAATAAGTATGACACATCAATTGGGCATTGTAGAACAAACTATAAAGTGGTTCAAAATGCAATGTGATTTTCCTACCTATGGATTGCCAGATATGAATATTCTCATAGTAAATATACTTCAAAAGAGGCTAATATGTGCCTTTTGTGTGGATTACATATTAATTTTCTGTTATAAAAGGAAAAATTATTGAAGAAATATAGAAAAATAGTAAAAAATATGATATCATATAAATAATTATTATTTTTTATCATATATATTACCCAAATTATCTTGTATTTTGCATATGCAAAAGAAAAGTTACTTCTGACGAAGATAACTCGATCAATATATATATATTTTTCATTTTATAATGTAATGTGGTTTGTGTTTTTTTTTTTTTAGATCTAAACGTTTTTGTTGATATATAAAAAATAATCTTATCTACTTTTGAATAAAATAAAGTATTTTATTTTATTCCAAATTTTTAAAAGATTACAAAAAAGTTATACATACATACTGAGAAATGCTTATATGTTACTTACTGATGGTGTACTCTGAAGCATTTCTCAACACACAGTTTTTCTTCACATGTGACACAAAAATATCTTGTTTCTTCTCTTTTCTTTTTTCATTGTGCAAACTGTACATGGCTTCTTGGTGTTGGCGGTAAAGCTTCTAAGTAATGAAAATTACTATGGACTTTTTTTTTTTGCTGTATTTGGCATCATCTCATCAAGTAAACATGCTATAAATTTTTCTCTGAGTGTTTGACTTTTTATAGAGGAACTGGTTATATTACAAAATAGGATATAGGCATTATGAATATATATTGCAAAAATATGCAAGATAAGTTTTTAAGCCATCTAATTGTTTTTCATAAAGATGAATAATAAGACATATGATATGACTGATCTATTCCAAATATTCCAGCATTGTAATCTTTTATTATGTTAGGTTTTCATGGAAATTTTTCCATTACTATTTCCAAGCTTGTGAATATTAGAAATTTCAATTACATCTCATTTATCTCTCCACTTACATACAATCACATCATCATTATGTTTCCGGGCATATTCATTTTTCTTTATTTTTAGTCACTATATCCTGTGGATTACCTTTCCAACTTTTCTACAAAGTTAGTTCCACATAATATATGTTTTGCACATAGACAAATATTTTCAGTTCATCAGAGTTGTAAAAGTTGTCCATATAGAGTATAATCCTTTATCTAAATAATATTCCATCAAATTTAGTACACCTGTTGCATGAGACAAGTATGGTTTAGGTTTTTCTACTTTACTACAATAAATTTTTATTTATAAAACCAGGCCATTTGACTGACACAGTTTATAAAGTTTGATGCCATATTTGTGCTTTTTATTTTTATATTGTCAGGAAAAAAGTCTTCCTCTCCACAAAACTGCTGATTCATCTATATACAAATTTCTGCTTGGAACATAATTGTTATTCATGATATCCTTGAAATGATTTATAATGGATGTTATTTTGTAGAGTTTATCATCTGTTCTTTCAAATTATATGCAAAGTGCAACATTTGTAATAACAACTTGAATCTATTTCGACTCATAACTGATCACCAAAATTTTGTATTTTATAGATAAAATATAGTATTAGTATTCCAATAATGCTCTACTGATGGTAATGAGCATGGACCCATATGTAATAAAAGTCCTTGAAAAACTTTCATTTCAGAAATATTTGTTCTTCTATTTTGGCATTCTGTTAGATCTTTGCACTTTTCCAAGATTTTTAATTGTTTGTGAAACACACAAATTTGTTTGGTTGACTAATGAAATAAGAAATTCTTCAGAAAAAAAACAGCTGTACTAAATTTTCTATTACAGAATTTGAACAGTATCTTTAGACCAAAATTCTCCTCAAAAATAAAATTAGATGTGTCTTGCAGCATTTTTCTCCAGATATCACTTTCATCTGTTGTTTTTGAAGTATTTTTGTCTTCATCTTCATTTGATGGTTTTGACAACTCATTGAATGGAATCCGATCTTCCTTATCTGAGTCAGACCAGTCAAAATCATCATTGAATTCCAATACACTGAAGTTAGCATTGTACATCTTTTTTATTTATTTTTCTTTTACTTGCTATATTTCAAAAAACACCACTTTAAAAAATAAATTAAAAAACCAACTGTATTCCAAGAAGCAATAGATGAACACTTTATCCAGGGCCCAAAACACTACACTCCACTAACTCTAACTTCATACACAATATAAAATGGCTTGTCATTGTTACCGACAAGAATTTTTATTGTTTTAGTCATGTTTACCAGTTCAACTTCTCTGTCCCTGTGTATAACAAAACAGATAAGCAAGCTCATAAAACCAATTAAAAATGTTAATCAGACAATACACTGACAGAGATAATTCCTTGAATAAACACGTAGTGGATGGCATAGATAGAAAATTTATTGCAGTTGCCAACTACGAGATGTTTCGCATAACTGTTTTTTTTTTTTTTTACCAAATATTAATTATTACTGCCTATTATACATAAAAATAAATATAAAATCTTAACATAACAAATAAACTTTGCATAATAAAAATGGCATCTAAAAAACATTACTGCAAAATGTTCATGGCAGTCAATGTGTTAAGATTTCCATGTAAAAACACTCAACACATGCAGTTATTGGAAAGGTATATGAATTCTCCTTTTAGACATAACAAATGCCAAGATGACATGATGCTCTGCTAAGTAAAACCAATTAGCTCATGCATAATTTTTCTAAAGACTTTTCCAAAGACATTAATGCACAGTTTCATACAATAAGCAGAAATATTTAGAACTTTCAGAATCAATAATAATTATGGAAACAGCTATAGTACATTATTGTTCATATACTTTGATGATTAGAATATGTCTGTATTTACACACAATAAAAGTGTACAAAGCCCAAAGTAAGAACAGTGTGTTCTTGTTTCAAGTCAACTAAGGATAGGAATAGTTTGGAAAATTGAAATGGCATGTTAAACAATCAGTTTTACATGCCATTATATTGGATGGATTTGTACAGTTTTACATGTGAAGATATGTAAAACTGTGTCCAGAGGATAAAAAAAACTGGAAAAACTCCTACCACCCAATATGGCAGTATATTTGATAACCTGGCTCCATGTCAGTTTCAGTGATTCTGGTTAGTGGAATGTCACTGTAATAATTTTCCTTATCAGTTACAAACATTAACTGATAAGGTTTTTCAGATATTATTGAACTTAGATTTAATCAGAACATACATTAATGAATACATTATGCCATAAAGTTGTAATGATATTTCTTTTTATGGTTCTGGATATATCTGCAATTTGTTAAACAAACTTTATCATGTTGTTGTAAATAATAACTTATATGAATCCATCATCATTATTTGTATGTAAATCAATTTTTGATTCAAACTCTAAATTATTTTATAAATATGTTTTAACCATTTTAACTTTTATAATAAATTTTTTATATATATAATTTATTAACCTGATAAGAATGGTTTATTAAAGCTTAATCATTGGGCTTTTATTAAATTTGATCAAAGCTTTCTTGGGAATTTTTCAATTATTTCTCTAAAATAACAAATAACAAATTGTAAAAGAATTGAAGACATAAGAAGACAAATCCTAAAAAATACTCATATTTTGTTTTTTAGCATATGACCTTGTACTGGACATTATAACATATTTTTTTATTTTTTTTAATTAAATTCATCATGTGAATTGTAAGTTTAACATCATTTAGTTCATTAATTCAAACTAACTCAACATCTATTTTGGTACAGAGTCTCTCTTGCTATTTATTTTTTTTTCTTTTAAATATTATTAGTTTCTGTATTAATTTAATAATATATAAGAAAAATAGGATTATTTTTATATTATTCAGTGTATCAGGGAATGGATTACTCTGTCATTTAGACTAGAAGAAAACTCTTGATTAATTAAACAGTTAATTAACATCCCAACCCCTCTTCAGTGCTGTTAAGATTACACAAAAAAATAATAATTTAAGGTTAGTTTTACGACATTGGCTAGTAGGAACATAACTAAAAACGCGAGGTGATGATAACATAAAAATGCTTACTTGACATATAATGGTACAGCATAGATGTATTTTACAAAATTTTTAAATACATAGTAGTATGGTATAGCCTATGATATGAAAAAAGTGGCATAAGGGGGAGGCTGTTTAACATATCATTTTTATGAAGAACTGTATAACATAGAATATTAATTTAAAAAAATATCAACACACACTTACATTTTAGTTAGAATGTATTATTTCCGATACAAAAGGAACATAGTACAAAAAATTTTTAACAACTGGTGTTATCCGTTGTTCGCCTAGTAACAGAATACCGACAAGTAATGTTATATAAACAGTTACCCACATTCCGTACACGGGGGTTGTGATTTAAACAATCTTTAACGCGTGGAGGCGTTCTCTATGAGTTTGTACCATTGGGGGTCTATGGACATGCCTTCTGAAACATTAATTAAGTTTTCTTTAGGGTGTTTTTTGATTTCTATGTGTTCTTTAAATTTTCTTTTATATGTGTCTTTTTCTACATGTAACACTTTTGTATTGTTTTTATTAATTTGGCAATTATAGTCTATTGTGTGGTAGTACCAGGGGGAAGTGTTATGTTTTAGGCGGATGGCTGCCATATGTTCTTTAATTCTGGTTTCTAGTGACCGGCCTGTTTCACCAATATAAGTTTTTGGATTTTGACAGTTGCATTCAAGTTTGTAAACAGTTCCTATAGTTTTAAGGGCGTTTAGTTTGTTGTTATGTTGTTTATTAATGTCATAATGGATACTATGAGATATTTTGTTGGTCAAAGATGGAGCCAAACTGATATTGTCTTTTTTTAATGACTTATTACAGCCTTCAAAAATGTTTTTTATATATGGGAAGGTTTTGTATTTTTTGTCGGATTTATATTTTGTGTTAAATCTATTTTCCCAGTATTGCTTTTGCCATGTGTTTAATTTCGATTTAGGATAGTCGTTAAGTAAAAATTTAGTTTCAAGCTCTTTTATTTTTATTTTTTGCCATTTGTTATCAGATATTCTGGTATATATGTTTTTTAACTCCATGGTATAAATATTCCTTTTTATATATTCTGGGACATGTGAGTAGTAGTTGATAGTTTTATTAACGTTACATGGTTTTTTGTATGTGATGAAAGAGAAATTATTAAGTGTATTCATGATTGTTATGTCGAGGAAATTAATTTTTTTATTGTTTTCTATTTCAATATCGAATTGAATATTTTCGTTAAATTTGTTAGCAGTGTTCAGAATAGTATTATCGTTTGTTATTCTATTATTGTATATTATTAAGTAGTCGTCTGCGTATCTCATTACAAGTTTTATGCCTGGGATATTATTTATTTTTTCATCTATGTTTATCATAGCTAATTCGGCTAATTTGGGTCCCATCTTTGATCCCATACTGATGCCATCTACCTGTCTATAGAAGTTAGTATTGGCTTGAAAATAGTTTCTGGTGTATGCGAAGTGTATTAGATTAATTAAAGTTTTATCTACATTTAACATGGTTAGGCTTTCCTCTATTAATTTCCATTTTATATTTGGGTACATATTTTTGACATCTAGGCTGATTAGTGTGTCAGTGTTACTTTTCTGTATTTTCAGTAACCTATTTATAACATCATCCGCGTTTTTTACGGTGTATTTAGACAGATCGATGCTTGTTAATTGTTGCTTGATATATTGTTCTAAGTTGTAAAGTATGGAAAATTTGAAGTCTACTAAAGGTCTGAATTTTTCTTCATTTTTGTGGGTTTTTAATCTTATGTTTAGTTTGGGTGTTCTGTTGTTTTTGAAATTAAGGATATAATTTTTATTGTTTTCACTTAAATTATTATTTGCGTATATGTTTTTGACCAAATTAATTAGTTCCTTTTTAATATCTTCGTATGGGTTATTGTTTAATTTAATATAATTTATGTTATTAATCTGCTCTATAGTCTTCTGTTGTAAATTATTATTGTCAATGATTATCAGTTGGTCAGTTTTGTCTGCTTTAATTATTGAGAGATTATTCGTTTTAAGGAAATTTATTGTATTATTTAAAAAAATTTTATATTTGTTGATTCTGTGTTTATTGTTTTGTTTTGGATGCATTAGATTTTGGATGATCGTTGTAAGTAAATTTCCTTTTTCTTCTTTTTTAATAGTTAAGTCTTTTACGCTTTTGTCAATATCGGCTATTATGTTTGTTGTTATATTATCGATGGGCAAGTTATATTCTATTCCTAATGCTAGGAGATGTCTTACAAATTTGGGTATTGGTACTTTGGAGTTATTTATGATTAACTTATTGGCCCAAGCGTTTTTTTCCTTGGGTGTTGGGTATGAGAATAACTTGTTGTGAATAATTTTTACTTAACGACTATCCTAAATCGAAATTAAACACATGGCAAAAGCAATACTGGGAAAATAGATTTAACACAAAATATAAATCCGACAAAAAATACAAAACCTTCCCATATATAAAAAACATTTTTGAAGGCTGTAATAAGTCATTAAAAAAAGACAATATCAGTTTGGCTCCATCTTTGACCAACAAAATATCTCATAGTATCCATTATGACATTAATAAACAACATAACAACAAACTAAACGCCCTTAAAACTATAGGAACTGTTTACAAACTTGAATGCAACTGTCAAAATCCAAAAACTTATATTGGTGAAACAGGCCGGTCACTAGAAACCAGAATTAAAGAACATATGGCAGCCATCCGCCTAAAACATAACACTTCCCCCTGGTACTACCACACAATAGACTATAATTGCCAAATTAATAAAAACAATACAAAAGTGTTACATGTAGAAAAAGACACATATAAAAGAAAATTTAAAGAACACATAGAAATCAAAAAACACCCTAAAGAAAACTTAATTAATGTTTCAGAAGGCATGTCCATAGACCCCCAATGGTACAAACTCATAGAGAACGCCTCCACGCGTTAAAGATTGTTTAAATCACAACCCCCGTGTACGGAATGTGGGTAACTGTTTATATAACATTACTTGTCGGTATTCTGTTACTAAGCGAACAACGGATAAGACCAGTTGTTAAAAATGTTTTGTACTATGTTCCTTTTTGTATTCGGAAATAATACATTCTAACTAAAATGTAAGTGTGCATTGATATTTTTTAAATTAATATTCTATGTTATACAGTTCGTCATAAAAATGATATGTTAAACAGCCTCCCCCTTATACCACTTTTTTCATATCATAGGCTATGCCATACTACTATGTAATCAAAAAATTTTGTAAAATACATCTATGCTGTACCATTATATGTCAAGTAAGCATTTTTATGTTATCATCACCTCGCGTTTTTAGTTATGTTCCTACTAGCCAATGTCGTAAAACTAACCTTAAATTATTATTTTTTTGTGTAATCTTAACAGCACTGAAGAGGGGTTGGGAATATAAGCCAACCCGAAATGCATACGAATTAAGAATTTTTTAAATAAAACGTACGTTTTCTAACCAATTGCTGTCCGTTCGTCTACCAACTCGTTTTGGATTACACAGACGCTACACACTGCATTTGTAAAATCAAATTTTTAATTTTATTTTTTAAATGATAGAATAACAACTTTTTATTCAAACTTTCATATTTTCTATTAAAGCTTTCTTTAAAAACATTCATGGATGAGAAGCATTTTTTCCCTGTTAAAAATAAATATATGGCTTTCTGTCTTTTAATTTTGAGGTTTCTGTCAGCTTCAATCTTTTTTTTTTAAAAACTTTTTCTGAAGAATTAACTCTTGGATTTCTTAATTGCATTCTTGGATCATGTCATTTCATATATTGCTAAGGTATAAATCTTTATTCATTATTATTCTGAGACATTATTCTTTTAATTTTACATTCTTAATTATAAAATGTTTAGACTTCCTATAAATCAAAAGTTGACATATCTGGAGAACTAAAATTTATGAAGACTTTTATATTTACATGAAAAATCAGAGAATGTCAGGAAATCTAGGGAATGCTTGAAACTTTCACACATGAATTTTCAATGAACACTGGAAATTTCATTAAATGGTATTTAAATAATCTTCAGTCTATTTGTTTATCTTTATTTTTTGGACAAAATGATAACTTAAATAATGTAGTAATCAGTTAAAGCTGAATGATCTTATCTTCAAATATTTCTTATATCAAATTATCTTACAATAGGACATCAAATTTGTGTAAAAAGTTTTATTAAATTGTAAGTTTTCACATAGAATATTTTATAATAAAACATTCATTAGGTCAAATACAATCCAAATTGACTTCTAAAAGTTTAATAGAAACAAGTAGAATTTATTGAAAATAAATATCATAATAATTTTATTTCTTCTCTAGTAAATAGGTTTTTGATATTGTATATTAATTGATGGTATGAATTATTTCTCATATTTCATAAGTAATTATTTCTTAATATATTAGTTTTGTTAATATAATAATGTTACTTTACATCAAATTTTTATGTCAACTTATATTTATCTAGTATTATTGAAATTAAATAAAAAAATTATCAGTTTTTTATTAAAAGAATGTTTATGCAACTTCAACTATTTAAGTGTAAAAGGCATTGCATAATACTATAAAGATTTTCATCTAGTAATTTTCTCTTCAAGTTTTCATTTAAGAAATACAGTGGGTGATCGGTTAGCGAACACAGTCTTGGAACAGATTATATTCATTATCCGAATTGTTCGTTAACCCATTATCAATTTACCATAGATTTTTATGGGAATTTGATTCTGTTCTGGAGATCACAAATATAAAAAAATTATATACTTTCTTACTACGTTTGTGTATTTTTATTATTATATATAAATAGTGTTGCATTTTTATTAGTCATATTTTTTATGTTTGTGGGGCATTAAAGAATCTGTCCAATATCAATTGCTTTTCTCTCTCTTCTTCAGGATTTTTTAGAAATAATAGCATTGTAGTCATAACATCCCTAATTATGCTCAACCTGGTTTAGATGCTATTCTAAGGCCGTTGTTCTGACATTCTCTCATTTCTTCAAAAGATCTTTAATAACAGATGTCAGCATTAATCCTTTTTTTCAGAAGAAAATATACCTCGCCGAGTTTCTTGGTGTTCTGTCATTAGATCAGTTTCAAATTCCATTATGAGCTCTTCAATGCTCTTCATTTCTCAGATATGATTTTTGTTACTCCTTTAGCTGCTTGAGTCTTCTTGATTATACTGTATCTTTTTTAGATAAGATTGAACTGTGGCCTACTGTAGACCTGTTCGAGCCATACTACCCAGCAACATCAGACATATGCCTACTCTCTATCTTTACTATTATACTCTCACCTTTCGAAAATAAAAACCGATGCAGAACTTAACAAGTGCTCACCTGACAGTCTCAGAAATACTATAAAAAATTGTTTCTGTCAAAAAAATAAAAAGCTGGAATTACAAGGGCGAGTTTAAAAGTTCAGAGGAATACTATCTGATCAGTATATATCAGGTTGAAAATTGATGTCAACATCTCCTGCACTCCAAAAAGTTTCAAATTGTTGCCTGAAGACAAGGGAAGACCAATTGGTATTCATTATTTTACGTTGCTTCTTCTTGTGTTTGTTCTGTGAGGTGTTCTTTGTCCGAACATAACGAATACTCTGACGATTTTTATCCGATTTGTTCGTAGTCCGAACTGTTCATTAACTGATCACCCACAGTACAGTGATATACTTGTACTCTTGTTTGAAATGTTTTTTTTGTAAATTATCATTAAAAATAATGATCCTTTATTATTATTCAATGATAGGCATTGATTATAAAAGTATAAACTTTTTCAGATCTGTTGCTTTGCTTTCATTACTGAAATAATAAAGAAAAAAATAAATCATTCCACAAAAAATATCTAATTAAAAAACAAGCAATTATTTATTGTGATATCATCACAATGCCAGGCTGCAATTTTTAATCATATTTTTAATTTATTTAACTTAAAATATATACTCTCCATCTTAAATTAGTAGTGGCTTGCCCCCGTATATCATACTTTTCCTTTAACAATAGTGTCATGCTGGTCATCTATCTAACACCTTTCGAGAGAAAATTTTTGGATTGAAATAACGTGACTTCTGGTTTGCATCAGAAGTTCTTATATAGTCAGTCGAGGCCTCCTGCCCGTAAGGTTTCCCTATCTGGTCTCATCTTTCATCTATATAACTCTGTTCTCAAGATTAAGGAAAGGTGGATGGACAACAGTGAGGATTTATAGGACTGCGATTTTACCAAAAAATTCTCAAACTGAAAATTTATTTTAAAAATTTTCCAAACAATACAATAAATAAATGTCTTCATCTTGTCTTTTTTCACACCTCAGGAAATAAGTCTTACAGCAGAGTCAACCTTTAATTTTGTGGATTAAGATTGGACAATGCATTTTATATAAAAATATTGTTTGAAGACTGGTAAACTGAGAAAATTCCAAGAAAACTGTAATTCCTAGCAAATTTTGTAATTGAATCAAAACTTTAAAATTTGTAAATTTATATTTTGTTCTATTTTAATCTNGGCTTGTCTACAGGTTCTGTGTTAATCATATTGTAAGTAGTAATTTTTATAAATTAAAAAAAAGAAGTAGTGTAAACTTAGAAGTAACAAGAATAATACAGTGAAATTCTGTTAACCTGGTATCTGATATACTGGCAAACTCAATAAACTGGCACGTCAAACTTGTTATTAGGGATTATTGGTGTACTGTATAAGTCTGGAGTTAACACATCGACTGCAACAACAGGTTAGCTCATATTAACAAGCTGACTCCTGGCGCCATCTATGAGATAACTCTTGTAATATTGTCTGATTGGTTCTGCCTGGTACAAGCTTTCTCATTGTAAATACTTGTAACTGATTAGCGGACATCAGAAATAAGTATGACACATCAATTGGGCATTGTAGAACAAACTATAAAGTGGTTCAAAATGCAATGTGATTTTCCTACCTATGGATTGCCAGATATGAATATTCTCATAGTAAATATACTTCAAAAGAGGCTAATATGTGCCTTTTGTGTGGATTACATATTAATTTTCTGTTATAAAAGGAAAAATTATTGAAGAAATATAGAAAAATAGTAAAAAATATGATATCATATAAATAATTATTATTTTTTATCATATATATTACCCAAATTATCTTGTATTTTGCATATGCAAAAGAAAAGTTACTTCTGACGAAGATAACTCGATCAATATATATATATTTTTCATTTTATAATGTAATGTGGTTTGTGTTTTTTTTTTTTTTAGATCTAAACGTTTTTGTTGATATATAAAAAATAATCTTATCTACTTTTGAATAAAATAAAGTATTTTATTTTATTCAAAATTTTTAAAAGATTACAAAAAAGTTATACATACATACTGAGAAATGCTTATATGTTACTTACTGATGGTGTACTCTGAAGCATTTCTCAACACACAGTTTTTCTTCACATGTGACACAAAAATATCTTGTTTCTTCTCTTTTCTTTTTTCATTGTGCAAACTGTACATGGCTTCTTGGTGTTGGCGGTAAAGCTTCTAAGTAATGAAAATTACTATGGACTTTTTTTTTTTGCTGTATTTGGCATCATCTCATCAAGTAAACATGCTATAAATTTTTCTCTGAGTGTTTGACTTTTTATAGAGGAACTGGTTATATTACAAAATAGGATATAGGCATTATGAATATATATTGCAAAAATATGCAAGATAAGTTTTTAAGCCATCTAATTGTTTTTCATAAAGATGAATAATAAGACATATGATATGACTGATCTATTCCAAATATTCCAGCATTGTAATCTTTTATTATGTTAGGTTTTCATGGAAATTTTTCCATTACTATTTCCAAGCTTGTGAATATTAGAAATTTCAATTACATCTCATTTATCTCTCCACTTACATACAATCACATCATCATTATGTTTCCGGGCATATTCATTTTTCTTTATTTTTAGTCACTATATCCTGTGGATTACCTTTCCAACTTTTCTACAAAGTTAGTTCCACATAATATATGTTTTGCACATAGACAAATATTTTCAGTTCATCAGAGTTGTAAAAGTTGTCCATATAGAGTATAATCCTTTATCTAAATAATATTCCATCAAATTTAGTACACCTGTTGCATGAGACAAGTATGGTTTAGGTTTTTCTACTTTACTACAATAAATTTTTATTTATAAAACCAGGCCATTTGACTGACACAGTTTATAAAGTTTGATGCCATATTTGTGCTTTTTATTTTTATATTGTCAGGAAAAAAGTCTTCCTCTCCACAAAACTGCTGATTCATCTATATACAAATTTCTGCTTGGAACATAATTGTTATTCATGATATCCTTGAAATGATTTATAATGGATGTTATTTTGTAGAGTTTATCATCTGTTCTTTCAAATTATATGCAAAGTGCAACATTTGTAATAACAACTTGAATCTATTTCGACTCATAACTGATCACCAAAATTTTGTATTTTATAGATAAAATACAGTATTAGTATTCCAATAATGCTCTACTGATGGTAATGAGCATGGACCCATATGTAATAAAAGTCCTTGAAAAACTTTCATTTCAGAAATATTTGTTCTTCTATTTTGGCATTCTGTTAGATCTTTGCACTTTTCCAAGATTTTTAATTGTTTGTGAAACACACAAATTTGTTTGGTTGACTAATGAAATAAGAAATTCTTCAGAAAAAAAACAGCTGTACTAAATTTTCTATTACAGAATTTGAACAGTATCTTTAGACCAAAATTCTCCTCAAAAATAAAATTAGATGTGTCTTGCAGCATTTTTCTCCAGATATCACTTTCATCTGTTGTTTTTGAAGTATTTTTGTCTTCATCTTCATTTGATGGTTTTGACAACTCATTGAATGGAATCCGATCTTCCTTATCTGAGTCAGACCAGTCAAAATCATCATTGAATTCCAATACACTGAAGTTAGCATTGTACATCTTTTTTATTTATTTTTCTTTTACTTGCTATATTTCAAAAAACACCACTTTAAAAAATAAATTAAAAAACCAACTGTATTCCAAGAAGCAATAGATGAACACTTTATCCAGGGCCCAAAACACTACACTCCACTAACTCTAACTTCATACACAATATAAAATGGCTTGTCATTGTTACCGACAAGAATTTTTATTGTTTTAGTCATGTTTACCAGTTCAACTTCTCTGTCCCTGTGTATAACAAAACAGATAAGCAAGCTCATAAAACCAATTAAAAATGTTAATCAGACAATACACTGACAGAGATAATTCCTTGAATAAACACGTAGTGGATGGCATAGATAGAAAATTTATTGCAGTTGCCAACTACGAGATGTTTCGCATAACTGTTTTTTTTTTTTTTTACCAAATATTAATTATTACTGCCTATTATACATAAAAATAAATATAAAATCTTAACATAACAAATAAACTTTGCATAATAAAAATGGCATCTAAAAAACATTACTGCAAAATGTTCATGGCAGTCAATGTGTTAAGATTTCCATGTAAAAACACTCAACACATGCAGTTATTGGAAAGGTATATGAATTCTCCTTTTAGACATAACAAATGCCAAGATGACATGATGCTCTGCTAAGTAAAACCAATTAGCTCATGCATAATTTTTCTAAAGACTTTTCCAAAGACATTAATGCACAGTTTCATACAATAAGCAGAAATATTTAGAACTTTCAGAATCAATAATAATTATGGAAACAGCTATAGTACATTATTGTTCATATACTTTGATGATTAGAATATGTCTGTATTTACACACAATAAAAGTGTACAAAGCCCAAAGTAAGAACAGTGTGTTCTTGTTTCAAGTCAACTAAGGATAGGAATAGTTTGGAAAATTGAAATGGCATGTTAAACAATCAGTTTTACATGCCATTATATTGGATGGATTTGTACAGTTTTACATGTGAAGATATGTAAAACTGTGTCCAGAGGATAAAAAAAACTGGAAAAACTCCTACCACCCAATATGGCAGTATATTTGATAACCTGGCTCCATGTCAGTTTCAGTGATTCTGGTTAGTGGAATGTCACTGTAATAATTTTCCTTATCAGTTACAAACATTAACTGATAAGGTTTTTCAGATATTATTGAACTTAGATTTAATCAGAACATACATTAATGAATACATTATGCCATAAAGTTGTAATGATATTTCTTTTTATGGTTCTGGATATATCTGCAATTTGTTAAACAAACTTTATCATGTTGTTGTAAATAATAACTTATATGAATCCATCATCATTATTTGTATGTAAATCAATTTTTGATTCAAACTCTAAATTATTTTATAAATATGTTTTAACCATTTTAACTTTTATAATAAATTTTTTATATATATAATTTATTAACCTGATAAGAATGGTTTATTAAAGCTTAATCATTGGGCTTTTATTAAATTTGATCAAAGCTTTCTTGGGAATTTTTCAATTATTTCTCTAAAATAACAAATAACAAATTGTAAAAGAATTGAAGACATAAGAAGACAAATCCTAAAAAATACTCATATTTTGTTTTTTAGCATATGACCTTGTACTGGACATTATAACATATTTTTTTATTTTCTTTAATTAAATTCATCATGCGAATTGTAAGTTTAACATCATTTAGTTCATTAATTCAAACTAACTCAACATCTATTTTGGTACAGAGTCTCTCTTGCTATTTATTTTTTTTTCTTTTAAATATTATTAGTTTCTGTATTAATTTAATAATATATAAGAAAAATAGGATTATTTTTATATTATTCAGTGTATCAGGGAATGGATTACTCTGTCATTTAGACTAGAAGAAAACTCTTGATTAATTAAACAGTTAATTAACATCCCAACCCCTCTTCAGTGCTGTTAAGATTACACAAAAAAATAATAATTTAAGGTTAGTTTTACGACATTGGCTAGTAGGAACATAACTAAAAACGCGAGGTGATGATAACATAAAAATGCTTACTTGACATATAATGGTACAGCATAGATGTATTTTACAAAAATTTTTAATTACATAGTAGTATGGTATAGCCTATGATATGAAAAAAGTGGTATAAGGGGGAGGCTGTTTAACATATCATTTTTATGACGAACTGTATAACATAGAATATTAATTTAAAAAATATCAATGCACACTTACATTTTAGTTAGAATGTATTATTTCCGAATACAAAAAGGAACATAGTACAAAACATTTTTAACAACTGGTCTTATCCGTTGTTCGCTTAGTAACAGAATACCGACAAGTAATGTTATATAAACAGTTACCCACATTCCGTACACGGGGGTTGTGATTTAAACAATCTTTAACGCGTGGAGGCGTTCTCTATGAGTTTGTACCATTGGGGGTCTATGGACATGCCTTCTGAAACATTAATTAAGTTTTCTTTAGGGTGTTTTTTGATTTCTATGTGTTCTTTAAATTTTCTTTTATATGTGTCTTTTTCTACATGTAACACTTTTGTATTGTTTTTATTAATTTGGCAATTATAGTCTATTGTGTGGTAGTACCAGGGGGAAGTGTTATGTTTTAGGCGGATGGCTGCCATATGTTCTTTAATTCTGGTTTCTAGTGACCGGCCTGTTTCACC
>NW_019385705.1:0-12585 GCF_000671375.1 Centruroides sculpturatus | reverse complement strand
AACTATTTTCAACGTTTCTGGAACGTTTACAATCGTTCTATAATCGAACCAATATTCGAATTTTATGTTCGAATTTAATTCGAACAAATTCAAACAAAACATTCGAAATAGAAAGCCACTTTCAACCAATTTCAGCCTCATATCTCCCGTACCCTTATAGCTATCAAGACGCAACCACCCCTATGCACGAATGGAGACTTGGGGCTACCACCACATACAAACACCATTCATGTGGGATGTGTAGTTTTTGTGGAAAAGTGAAATATAGGGACACACACGTCCATTTTTATATATATATATATATATATAGATAGATGGTGCTAGCAGCGCATGCGTGGAAATGCTACCGCATTGTCGATACATCGTATCATTGGTAGCATTTCCGCGCATTGGCCGCATTTGCAAAGGAACTACCGTTTGCAACGCGGTAGTTCCTTTGCAAATGCAGGATGTTCCAAAGGAACATCCTGCACGTTTGTTTTGTTAAAACTTGTTCTTTTCATCTGAAGACGACGGTTATACACTCGTCGAAAGTGCTTGTGTTAATACTAAAGGAACTTTATTAACGCTGAACTCAGTGAATTTGTATCCAGAAACTATATCTGTATATGATTTAATATAATGTATATGATATTTATATATATGATTTTTGATAATGTTATTTATGTAATTGATTTAATTATTTATGTATATGATTTTTATAATGTGGGACCTATTTGCATTCCAGTATGATATCATTTTGCAATATATTCAGAGCATTTCATGTGCAAGGATGTCTTGTATAGATTTTTCTACATCTATAGAGATCCATCAATAACATATTTATTAGATAATATATATAATATCAATTCAATATTTAACATTAAATTTATTACACTTAAAGTAACAAAGTGCTGAATTTTTATTTTTATATATTTTTAGGATGGTGTGATATTTGTCTTGAGTGGTTGTAGAGCTGAAACAACTTATGAAAGAATCTAGCAAAACATTACTTGAAAAGAAACCATGTGCCTATATACATATGTATTTTCTAGTTGGATCCAATCTCGCGTCTCAGGATGAATGATTTACATAGACTTGTACATAATGAATGAATGAAGATACTAGCATAAATGTTCCCAATATTTGAAAATTAACTATAAATCAGTTGGAATTTTTTGTGAACATTCAATGATTCTTTTTTTTTTAATAGTAATTTGCTATGCACGGATCAGATCTGTTTTAAGGAATATCATTGTCCAATGTGGAACCAACTTTCAGATTCAAAAAGTTTGCTTTGATGATTTTTTCAACCAAAAACAAAGCAAAGTTTTGTAAGACACTTTGATAAAAAGCTCTCTCATTTTTATTATCAATGCTAAAATGGTAAGGTAACTTTTTACTGTGATATTACTTATTGCTTTCATTAACTGCATTATTACTAAAAATGTATAGTCTTTGTTATTGATATTCGGATATATTTTAAAATATTTGTTTTCTGTAAATTTTTTAAAATAATTAATCTTAGCAATATCAGAAGTTCCAGTAAACACTGAATACTGTTTCCATATATCACAATAATAATTTAGGGAAGTCATTTCAAAAAATCTCAACATATCTTTTAAAGTTCTTACGAATTTTGGACACATTAAAATTTTCGTAACCTACTACCTACCTTTTATTCTTTAAGATGTCTACTCCCAACTTTGTTATCAATCATTGTTTAAATTCCATTGGACCTGATGGTATTGCTATATTTTAATATTTATTTATAGAAATATATGAATGTTTACGGAAAAGCATTGCATTTATTTTTATTTTGGTAACTCAATATTGTCTTTAAAAAAATTAAAAGATTTATGAGACAGTATTTGATGTTTCATTTCATAATTTTCTTAAGTTTTGAAAATCATTTTTAACTCTCTTATTAGATAAAGATATTTTAATACAATAATGTGCATTTGACTGTAAAATCTTAAGGAACTTGCAAAAAAAGGGAAGGACAATTACAAATGATATTAGATGAATGCAAAAGAAGTCTGGAAAATAGTTCAAACTGTTTTGGGATAATCAGTCATCTGTTGTTAGACTATGATCTAATTTACCTTCAATACAGTGATTGCATTACAGTATTTATTGTTCAAGAAAGTTAACAATCACTGAGCATTTAATTTGTACCCAAAATACAAATGGAGTCTCTGGATAAACAAGTTTTCACTGTATTTCATACTTATAAATTTATTAAATTCAGCAAGCAGGTAAAATAATATAAATTGTCAAAGAATTTTTAGCCAAAACATCTTGAAAATTGTCTATGATTGTAAGGGGAAATTTCACAAGTTCATTTTTTTAAAATCTATCTATCCACCTTTAAATAAAAATACAGTAGAGCGTCGTTTATCCAAAAGTCAATTATCTGAAAGAATTCCAGTCGGCAAATTTAAATTTTCGCCAGTGCTGTGGAGCTGCAATCTTTGGCTATGTATTGGGCTACCCAAATATTTTACGTTTTTGATACTAAATTAACTTTTGAAGTATAATTTTTTATTGTTTTTATACAATATATTTATTTTGTTTGTACACAATAAAAAAAAAGTTTTTAACAATACAATAGTCTTTTTTAGGCTTAACATCAATGAAAATTCAACGCAAAGCAACACGCAACGGAGAAAAATTTCAAAATGTGATAGGTTAATATATTTTTTCATATATAATCGGTTATCCGAAATATCGATTTTCCAAACAACCCCAGTCCCCAATTGATTCAGATAAACAATGCTCTACTGTAATTCTTTATACATTGAGAAATAATTTAATGAGTTTTGTAAATTACTATGTTCAATCCATCCAGTTATATCCGATGGTTCTTTGTCTATAAAATTTAATCTGTGAATTTTTTGGTAGCAATTGATCTTTTGCTGATAATTGATGTTTTTTACCAATCTATAGCCCAAGATTTCTCTTGAAAAATTAATTTTGTGATCTGAAATAATTCCATTAAAAAATTATTCATATGAAAAATTAATTTTGTGATCAGTGCTACCCAAACCACTACTACTACTATTTACAACATAGACTTCTATGCACGTGTTTTTTCCCATGAGTTTTAATACAATTTGTTTCCAAGAGCAGCCAGTATGTCATCATCAGATGCATGGCCGACTGACTGACAGAGATTTTCCTCCTCGTGTGTGGTCAATAGAAAATTCTGAATTTTCTTTAGGCCTTAACGTGTGTGGCCCCCTTGCATGGACAGTGACTGTATAGGTATGAAAGAACAACTTTTCAGTGTTCCTGGTCTGAAAAAGTACAGTACTTCAAATTGCTAAAGAAAAGAATAAAATAATGGCACATTGTTGCATAGTCATTCTTTTTACTACACTGAAAATAAAGCTATATCACTATTTCACTTGCCAAAGTTATCTGATTTCAAACTAATATTCTCTGTTGAAATGGAAGAGAACAATGTCAAGTTGTGGGAAATTTATATGATTACTATAAAATATCTAATACCTAAGGCCTTTGATTTTGCTGAGTTGAAAAAAAATTGCTGGCTTTTTAAAAGTAATTTGTGGTTTGTATTTATAAACAGTGTAGCATTTGAATGCAGTTTGTGCCACTGATCAAATGTTAATATTTTTTGAAATAGACCAAAAAGTGCTTAGCAAAACACATTCAAGCATCAATATACCCAATATGTCTACTAAGTATTAGAAAATGATGTTTTATAGCAAGTACTGATTGCACAACTGACTATTGGCTAAAGTACTATTGGCAACTGACATATTTTGTTACAGGCATGTCTCGTTAAATGCGCCATTTTTCAAAGATTGGTGAAATTATTTTTGTGCTATGCATAGTTGAATGTGACTGGGTAAAGTATTGTCGTGGATTATGAGTATTGTCACTCATTGCTTTGTGCTCCATAAAGTTCTTCTGTAAAGTTGCTAACACTGATGCAAAGAATTGAATTTGCAGACTACTGTGATGAAGCACTATCATAATCACACCAACATTTTCTGATGGTATGCATTCATGATGGACAAAATGTTAAAGATGACCCTAGAAATGGCTGCCGTAGCGAGTGTTGAAATGAAGATGTGAATGACAGGATTTGACTACTGATTGCGGATTGTCACCTGTCACAAATGATACCCATTTCTTCTAATCATCAAGGACACTGTGCATGATGTCACAGATTCTGGAAAAAAAAAGCAAAGCTTTGTGAATGATTTGTTCCACACTGAATGAAGTCAAGCAGTTTATCATCAAAAATCAAGTTACAATGCTTGATCACCCTCATTTGCCAGAATTGCTCCTGCTGATTAGTTGGTACTTCACATTAGGGAATAAAGGGATGTCACAAATGGAGTTGAAATGACACCCAAGTATAATAAGAACTAAAGTCTTACATTTGCCAAGTCTATAGTGGAATACAGAAACTATGATTGTGCCAAGTGATGCATAGACTTAGGAGATATGATGTATGTATCTTAAAGGATAATCAATGAAGGAAATAATTTGTATTTTATATGAAATCAGTTCTATAACTTAGAACATTACACAGTGCATCTACTGTCTCCCAAAATTATTTTCTTAAGAAAGAAACAAGAGTAATAAATTAACTGACCAACTTATTCTTTGATGACTTTTTCCTGTTTATAGGTATTATTGCAGTCTTTCCACACAAGCAAATAAAACAGAAGAAAGACTATTGGACGGCTCTCCTCCAGGCACTTTAAACAATATTGTTCTGAAGATTCTAGTGATTTTTTTTTATGTTTTCAACTGTATTTTACCAACTTTTCTCAAGAAAATTACAAATCTAACGTTGCTCCAGTACTAACATTTCAATTTGTAATTTTCTGCCGAGGAAGGTCAATAAAGTATGGCTATAAGCATTATCTTTATATTGATAATTAAGGTTGTTAATGTAATTAATGTTTTTTGATTAAAGCCCTCAGGGTCCCAATACTAACCTTACATTTCTGAGGTAATTGTTTTCATACAATTTTAGGATTTCTTTCATAGAACAAAATACTAATGCACACACCTGACTTTTTTTAAAGATAATTATATAAACAATCATTTACTCAATAGCAAGGTAACAGTTGAACAATGTACCCAATGTTCTATTTCAAATCAACTTGGCCTAAACCATTCTAGACTAAATGTGTCTGTAATGATTTTGTTATAGATTGTTGTGTTGTTAGTGAATAATTTTATACAACAGCTTAGTACAATGAAGATTGTTTACACAAAAAGGATTTTCTCAACCACTTTCATGATTTGAACTCTACATGTGTGAATCCTGAATAGTAGTCTTAAGCGTGGCTGATCTTTGTGTATATCTTACAACCTATGTTTGTTTTTTGTTTTTATTCTAATTAATGCTAAAAGAGGGAAGAGATTTTCATAGAAAAGGGGAACCCATCCAAATATACCTTTGCAGTTCTCCTGAATTTCACTGATATATATTTTCTTTTTTAGTTGTCACTATTTCACTTTTCTTTTGGTCTTCCAAACAAGATTTCCCATTTTGACTCAGGACTCACCGGCGCTTTCTGTACCAACTGCATCTTAGTCATACCCTATCACTTCTGATGCCCCTCAAAGCCCAGAGCTTGTCCTCTGCACATCTGCCTTCCTTGAGAACGTGACCAAAAAGTGCCGACTATACTGATGTTTGTCCTCGGGGCCTTCTCCACTCTACTGTCTAAATGCTCACACCCACAGAAAGTAGGGCAAGGGTGGAAAGTTCTCAAACTTGGGAAACAAAGGAAAATTGATAGGCTAGGAAAGGGAAATGATAGAAAATTAAAACAAACTATACATGAATAAATGGCATCATACCATACACTAGTCAACTTTACAACTGAAAATAAATAATAATAAACAATGCTTTTTGCCCACGACTATAAATTAAACAGAATTAGATAACCTAATAAATAGGGTATAACAATTTGCAGGGCTTATCACACCAAGGACCAGAACTTTTTTGTAAAAGTTCATTTTTAATAATCATATTTCAAATTTTGGTAAGGATGCATTTCAGGTACAAAGACCCTCATCAGCTTACAAACACATGATAACAATGTAACAGTTATAACACCAATAACCAGCCAATACAACAGAATAACCAACATATGCAGTGCACTGCATTTACAATTTCTCAATGTAACCCATACACTAAAAACTATATTCAATTTATACTTGATATATTAATGACAATGTAGTATAACATACTAAGACATTTACTGGTCCCAGATAATTTCTCCTACATTTTCCAAATTCTGGTAGACTGAACAATATTTATTATTAATAGTGTAAAAGTATATTAAAACACAAAAAAAAGGAAGGAAGCTAACAATGAACTTACTCTTATTAAAATCAATTGGTCTCCAGATTTTAACACACAAAATACATCTGATCTATAAGACTTTGTAAAATGCATTGTGACAGAGCAGTTGACTTCACAAAGTGATGTGACTGTACTCCCATCTGTTAAGCATCTGTTTCAAGGTTAAGTGAAAACGATGTCAATCCACCCCTTATGTAGCTTCAGTCCCATGTTGTTATTAATTCTAATGTCTTCCTGTATTTTCAGAATTTCTAGGTGTTCCTGTTGATACTATCAACTAAAAAGAAGTGTATTATGACAAAAACAATCTTTTAAAATTTCACAACCTTCAGTATTGCGATGTTGTGCCACTGGTCCTTCTTTCTGTTGGCCTTGGTGTGATAATCCCTGCAAATTGTTATATCCTATTTATTCGGTTATCTAATTCTGTCTAATTTGAAAATAAATAGTTCACTATTTCTACTTAACTGAGTTTAACTCTGTTTTCATACAATCTTTTAAGTTTTGAAATAGATTTTAAGGCATTACAATATATCCTACTATGATGTTTTGGATCTTGACCTATTAAATGCCTAAATTTGGATGGAATATGCAATTGCTTTTTAAAATATAATTCTTTCACTGAATTCTGTTTCTCTGTGGAACATCTTTTGATTTTATTTTTTTTTTTAATTTTTCCATAGACAAATTGTTTATGCACAAAATATTTATAATTTTGTCCTTAGGTTTATCCTACAGATTCATCTAAATTTTATCCAAAGTTTTTACAAACCTCTTAACTAAATGTGTTACAAATTTCTCTTGTGAAACTCACGCTGTTGTATAGGGTATCTCAAAAGTGATGTGGGATTTAAATGTGAGAAGCCAAGGGCATAGAATTTGGTCCTATGTCATTTACTGACACACAATCGTTAGATTGGCTCACTTATTTTTTCAGAGGGCTTTAAATAAATTTTTAAAGATCTAGATGGAAAGCTCTAGATCAAGGGTGGCCAACATGAGGCCCGCGGGCCGCATGCGGCCCGCCTGGAGTCATGTTGCGGCCCGCGGAGCTTGGTCAAATGAACGTAAATGTTAACTTTATTGTACATGTCACCAAATGAACATTAGAAGAGTTAAGAAGGTTTGGAAGAATTCTATGAAATGTATTTGGACAAGGATAAATATCCTGCGTTTTATAAACATGTTCTGTCGATGGTTTCGCTATTTAGAAACAC
Organism: Centruroides sculpturatus; assembly: GCF_000671375.1. Lineage (NCBI taxonomy): Eukaryota > Metazoa > Arthropoda > Arachnida > Scorpiones > Buthidae > Centruroides > Centruroides sculpturatus. Next base: position 5,028 of record NW_019385705.1, on the reverse strand, counting down.
TTATGCGTGTGAACAACTTTTTAGTCGCAAGAAGTACATCAAATCACAAGTGAGAACACGAATTACTGATGTTCATTTGGAAAACTGTTTGCGTGTAGCGCCAACATTAGTCGAGATAAATTTTGATGCACAGTTCTGTAAAACAAAGTCAGATGTCTCATTTTAAAATATTTTTTAATTGTCTAATAAATATGTTTCTCGGTTATTGAATAAGTGATTCTCAATTATGTTTAATTTTCTTCAAAAAAAAAATAAATATACCTATTTTTTTGTGTTTATTTACATTAAACCAGGCAAGTGTTTGACCACGATCTCACCTACTGGAAAGCAACGATGTGGTTGAAGCTGTAGCTCGCTTGCTTGTTTACTTAAATTAACAAAAAAAAAATTAGGTGCGTGGCCCGGCAGGAAATATTATTTCTGAAATTTGGCCCGCCTGCTAAAAAGGTTGGCCACCCCTGGTCTAGATCATGTCAGGATGTTGACACCAGTTAATCAGTTATATTACATACAGATTAACACACGTTATCTCGGAGTTTCGAGTATGAGGAACACAAGTAACCTGAATAAGTATAAGTGTGTATATCTAACATTAACCAGACCATATTTATATAATAAACTAAAATAATAAATCAAAAATATCAAAAGTATACAAATGAATGACTGACAAAATCGTACTTATACCTAAGTCACTACAAACTAAATTAAACCTAAACTTAATAATCCTATACTAGACCTATCGTGTGAGAGTTCACATCGATCTAACCGTTATCATATTACCTCCTCCAGGTCTTTCGAATATTTCAATGTATGAGGATCTTCTTATGGATATTATTATTATTATATTTTCTATGGCACTTTCTTGTATAGATAACTCTTCCTATGAGGGACTTCTTCATATAACAGACTCTTTGAATGACTTTCCAGGATTTGTATGGCAATATCTCTTATGACGAACTGCCCTCGTGTGGAAATACCTCTTTCGACAGACTGCCCTATGTTGTATGGAGAACCGTTCCAATGGCTGACTCTCAAATGATGGACTCTCTATATCGTATGGAGAACACTTCAAATGGCGGGAAAATGTCCTTTTTATATCGGCCTTCTCTGATGGCCTAGTAGCGTGTGCAAAAGCTCGACTCATCTTGTGAGTCATCCGTAGGAAAGGAAATCAACTTCACCTGTAATCGAAAGTTTCTTTTGACATCATTTTTGGAAAATTCGTAGAAGTTTAAAGTATTATTTTCTCGCTAATTTTTTCTTTAAAATTGCCTTTTCCTCCTTACGGATCTCGCATACATTCTTTTTAAAATTATTTATTTAGTCATTAATTGGCAAAGTTGTTACATCATTTTAAAGGGTAAACATTGCAATTAAATATGGAATAAAATACCTGATAACTGCACCTCATAACTCTTCTGACACAATTTTCAATTACATTTTAGCACAGTTGCAGCTCAGTTTCATTGATAATTTTTCAAATTTCTGCTTTCAATTCAGAAATTGTTCTTGTTTTAGTGGCATAAGTTTTGGACTTTACAAATCCCAGAGAAAAACGTTGCATTGTGTTAAATTGCACAATCTTGGTGGCCAATTCTTATTGCCATTGTGAGAGACAAGTCTCCCAAGAACTTCTGCCACAACAACTTTGTTTTGTGTGCCATATGACGTGGTTCCAGTAGGATGGTGCAACTTGTCACTCAAATCCATGCTTTTCAAATGACGCCACAAAAACTTTGATATTGTCTTGTGATAATGCACACCATTAACAGTAACTTCATCTTCAGCCTCATGTTAAACATATGGCTGAAAATTTTTCCAATCCACAACCAAACTGTCACTCATTGGACATGCATTAGATGTTCTTTGTGCAGTCATTTCATTTGGCATGTTTATCCAACCAAAAATTACAGCACTGTCATAGCAAAACTTTTCCCTTATAAGTTTTGATAATCATAATATTGAGTGATACAGGATGGAGAAGCATATAAACTGTAAAGGGTTCACTACAAGTTGTCACCTCGCGCTACCAACCCAATGGGAGAAAAATGATGCAAAATTTAAATCCTGCATTAATTTTGGGGTACCTATTAATTTTAAACCCTTTATATAAATCAAATATAAATATAGATTTCTGTTTCTTGTCAAACTATTTTGGAGTCTTCTGAAGATACTATATGTAAGTTATCTTCATAGGAAATCAAATTACCAGTACTGGAGAGAGGTGCAGTGATCAAAGTATCTTGAAATGCATTGATTGTACCATCCAACATAGACTTGATGTTGCTTGGGTCTGGTTCAGCCAGTCTTATTTGTTGACAATAGTCAACAAATTGACAACTAAGTAGAGAACTCAATTGAAGGGATCATCTTCAATACTTCTCTTGCAATTTCTTACCAGGCTTATCTATTCAATACCAAATTTATCTTTGAAATTGTAAGTGAAATTAAGACTATTCTTATGGCACAAGGGCATAGATTGGCTAGACCTGGCATTCTTTGGCCTGTTTTGTTTCCAGGTCTTAGATACAGAACTCTAGATCGTACTTATTAAGACCTAAGTTTATTGCCTTCAGATATGCCATTGTAGGTTGAATTTGTCCATTATCATCTAGTATATTCCGTAAAGCTTTCTTGTCTGTTATTGTTCCCTAGCTGTTTTGTATTGAGAGCACATTACTAATGTGTGTCAGATCTTGTAACACCAAACAATAAATTTTACTATCTGTACAGTTTGCCTTTGGACCAATAACTCATGGGGCTATAGAAGTCAGATGTTCAGGTTCTGCCTATTGCACCCCCACAACATTTAAGAAAAATCTTTGCCTAATCATTGAGTTAAAATATTTACATAAATAAATATATTTAATTACATTAGAAGTCATAATTGGAGATATTTTTGTATAAAATTGTGATTCAATTTATGGATATTTATCACATGTTAATATCACATAGTCATTCATTTAAATTTTTTATCATCATAACAACCAAGAAGAATGTTATTGTTAGTAATTTATCTGAAACATTTATCATAGTACGTAATAGAAAGCTAGATGTTAAAAATTCATTTGCATGTAAATAACTGATGATAAAAAAAATCAAATATTAAATTTTTACATTGATTGTACTTTTTTTTAATTATTATAGTGCAAATGAGTTCAACTGAATTAATCTGTAGAATTGTGTATTTTTGCCTACAGTTCTAAATGCTTGTCATATTTCTTCTAAGCTTATTCCTGAGAAAAGTTTGATTAAAACGAAAATGTAATCATTTAATTCTAAAATGAGTTAAAACTAACTCAAGAATTCCTATGTCATGTCATGGAAATTACCTTCATCTGTGGTAATCCATGTCACATGATTGCTGTCAGTGGAAAAAATTGGTTTCAAATATTATTTGGTATTGTGAAACTAAGTTCAGTAAATTAAATTAATGTATTAAATAAAACAAAAAAATATACTCTGATAAACCAGAATAGGCATCTCCAATAAGCAGTAGCATCACCTGTTACTACTGCAAATTTTGAACTACCCATTTATGCTAATTTGATAACATGCTATATGAGCAGGAGTAAATTGACAAGTCTTTTTTACTTGTGTTATTCAGGAACATTAAGTGAATCTGATTTGTAGACATATAGTCTGTTTTGCACCTACTGTATCTCCAAGGTAACTGCTACATTTGTTTCCCCTTGCAACTGTATCAAGCGTTTACAATGACTAAATGATATCTATGGGTGAAAACCTCGTGTTCCAGACCTTGGTGGTGATTCTATACAGCCGACAATCAAGCCACATTAAAATTGGCTATGATCTGAGATAACACTTGTGCATCTGTGGCCATCAATGTACACTGTGCAAAGGTCTGTAACCATGCTGGGCTTTGGCAATTATTGCCCTACTTGTAAATCCTGCTAATTGCTCATCACTGCATTGCAAAGCTGTCCTGGACCAGAAAACCGCACTGGACAGCTGAAGACAAATCCAGATTTCAGTTCAGACTATCTGATCAGACATCTGTTTCCCGCTCATGAACAGATGTGCAACTGGGAGTAAACCTTGGAAAGTAATGGATCTGTCAGGCTAGAGGGGGGGTCTAAGCAAAATGGTGGAATTGTGTTCTAGTGTGAGTTATCTATGGTTTGATAGTTAATGATCTTGTGGATCTATACTTAATACTAAATTGGCCAGAAATGAGATTGATAGTTAGTGAGAATGTCATGTATATTGGTAGTTTTCAAATGATGCTGAAGTAGATTAGTTTTTCCAAGCATCTTAATGAGTTATTGTTTTGAATGTATAGTCTTTCCAAAAAATTTACAGAAAATCCTAAATACTTTGAAATTCAAAAAAAAGGACAAAATAAAACTTGATAATTTGAAGATGTGATTGAATTAGCCAAAATTTATATATTTCTGTACAAATGCCATGTAACTGATGTAGATGTATTCTGTTTGTATATTTATATTATTAAAAATAGCAGTATATGTAATTTATTAAGCAAACTATAGGTATACAGCACTTGTCCCAGAATTTTCACTTCAAAATACAGCTACTTTGAAATTTGAATTAACCAGATTTCTTAGCATATAAAATCTCTCCCTGACCAGGACAAATAGTTTGAAATCTTGTTAGTTTGTAACTAACAAGATTTCAAACTATCAGAGTTTGAATTAATATGGATTTCCTGTAATTACTTTAAAAAAAGCCATGTATAGTTTGTTAACTGAATTCAATTATAATGTATGAAAAATGAAACTATGATTTTTGTGCATTAGAAAAATTCAGATTAATCAGATATATATTTCCTAAAATTATTTCCAACTTAGAATTTTTGAATCTAGTGAATAAAACTTTCATTCCAATTCAAAAAAATTTCCTATTACAAAATTCCAGCATTCCTTCTCACTGGAGAAACCTGGAAAATGAAATTGCACAGTCAAGCTAGAGATGGCATATTAAATGTGTATAATTAGTTTTTATAGAGAATTTGTTGATTATAAACAATAATCTAAAAACTTGTTTGCT
>NW_019385704.1:171504-171812 GCF_000671375.1 Centruroides sculpturatus | reverse complement strand
GTATAAACTATGCTATAAACAAAAAATTATAGGATTACTTATCGAGTGTGCACCATTCGACTATGCCCGTTGTTCAAAGCTTGCCTTCGTCGTGGAACAGCACACAAAACGGCGGCCGCGATTTCTGATAAATAATTTTTCGCAGAAAAATAACTTGACCTTTGGAGACATCATTAATATAAATAATTTTTATGGCCGTTGAATAAGAAGTGTTTCTTTCACAAGAAATGTATAAAATTAGTGCTGTATTAGACTTACGGTACCTAATTTACATACTGAACAGACGATAATAAACTCAACTTACTAGC
>NW_019385704.1:147514-170778 GCF_000671375.1 Centruroides sculpturatus | reverse complement strand
ATATACAGTTGTCCCTTAATAATCCGACAGGTACGGGACCAAAGGGGTGACGAATTACCAAAAGTGTCCGGATTACCGAAAGTGATTATATATTTGACATTGTTTTGCTAGCTGTAGCCTACAATATTCCCTACTCCAACTGTTCAAACAGAACTGCTCATGGAAAACACATGAAATGTGTGTCATCATGTAAGAATTGGGTGGGGAGATTCACGTCGCAACATGCTTCTGTGCAAACAGACACGTAACGGAGATGGGGACCTTGATGGGAGGTGCGTCGGACTACTGAGCATGTCGGATTACAAAATGTCAAACTATCAAGGGACAACTGCACTTTCAAACTCAATTTTTGCCTATTTTAAAGATCATTGTAAGATTAAAGAACTCCTGATGGGTGGTCTATAGAATAGACAGAAAATTTTAGAGTTTGATATTACTGTATATTGCTGTTTAAATTAAAGTGGTGGTTTATTCTTCAAATACTGAAAATTATCATTCTGAATCCTCCAAAATATTGATATTAAACTTATACATCTTATAATCAAATACCAAAAAGATTTGATTATTTGAGATGTTTTTATTACTACTTTTATAATCTTTTAAACATTAGTTAATTTTAATTATATATTTTCAATTATAATAAAATATATAAATTAATTAAAATAACAAAAGCTGAAAAGGAGTAANTATAAGTATAGGAGAGTTTATTAACTGCATTCTTGAATTTAATATCATCTCCTTGGAGATGGATGCTGCTGTATGGAGATAAAGGTTGACATTTGTGAGCTGCTCTTCATTCATAAACTTCATTTCGTTAACGACGGGAAATTTTGGCATATAAATTACGTTAATATAATATTATTAATATAGTTAAAAAGCCTATTTTTTTTACGTAAATTCATTTTAAAAAATCCTATGATGAGGGTAGGAAAATAAGAGATAAGGGCATAAACAGGAAATCTTTAAAGGTAATTATTAAAATTTGTGATTTAAAAACAAAAAATAAACATTAATTTATATAAATTAATTAAAATATTTATTATTATTACAGTTAACAAATAAAACAGTTTTACTACTAAATACTGCAAGTTATTTTCTGAATAAGATTATCAATAGAAAGTATAAGAAGTGAAGAGAGATTTTCTGTAATGCAGATCAAAGATCTTAATTTACCTTGGTTTCAACAGTCGGTCCCTCTTTGTATCCAATCTTTTCTTTCAATCGTTTTAAAAACGGAGGTTCTGTTGGTTTCGAGAATGAAATATTCCTTTTAGACATTTCGTATAAAAATAGAAAAAAGTTTACAAATAATGATTTTTTTTCACATATTCATTGCTATTAGAGGAATCGCAATCACTTAGCATTAACCAAAGAATCAACAGTAAATTCGACATAAACGCCCTCTGCTGAAATTGATAAATTAGTAATTCAAAAAATAATTTTAAAAAATATAAAATTTATTGTCGATTAAAAATAAATTTTAAGTTTTTGATTTTGATTAAAAAAAGAAAAGAAAAAGAATTAATAATATATTTATCTATAATATACAATTTTATGATAATTGTAACCTATTACATTTTTAAGTAAACCTTTCCAAATATCGATTACGCTTGTTAGTACCTCTAACAAAATATCTCAGAAATATTTATTTAATTCTTTTTCTATCCTTATAATTTTTAAATTACTTTCATGTGTATTTGTTTAATAGTACGGTTCGTTTTATTTAATTAAATCGATATGAATATGTTAAATTAAAAATTATTCACACTTATTATTAATTTATAAATGTAGATATTAGATATTAACCCAAAAACATTGACAATGTAAGGAATGGGGATAAGAAGACAGAAAATTTATTTTTTATTAAAATAACTGATATTCGACAAAACATAACAATTAATTAGTTACTACTGTATTTGCCTTTACTTGCCGCATCATGCAAAAGGCTTTTATGAAGTACATTTTAGTAGATGATCGTGTGGCAATACGCTATTGTATATATTAATTTAATCACAGTTTTAGAATATTTCTCTTTCTTCTTTCTCACTTCTAGAACTTTCCTGACTCTTTTCCCTTGGGTGGTGAGGACCGATTCGTGGAACTACTGGAAACAGAGAGAGAAAAAGGACCTGAGGGCACGAGTGAGAAGGTGTGGAACATTCTTTCGNCCTTGGTTTCAACAGTCGGTCCCTCTTTGTATCCAATCTTTTCTTTCAATCGTTTTAAAAACGGAGGTTCTGTTGGTTTCGAGAATGAAATATTCCTTTTAGACATTTCGTATAAAAATAGAAAAAAGTTTACAAATAATGATTTTTTTTCACATATTCATTGCTATTAGAGGAATCGCAATCACTTAGCATTAACCAAAGAATCAACAGTAAATTCGACATAAACGCCCTCTGCTGAAATTGATAAATTAGTAATTCAAAAAATAATTTTAAAAAATATAAAATTTATTGTCGATTAAAAATAAATTTTAAGTTTTTGATTTTGATTAAAAAAAGAAAAGAAAAAGAATTAATAATATATTTATCTATAATATACAATTTTATGATAATTGTAACCTATTACATTTTTAAGTAAACCTTTCCAAATATCGATTACGCTTGTTAGTACCTCTAACAAAATATCTCAGAAATATTTATTTAATTCTTTTTCTATCCTTATAATTTTTAAATTACTTTCATGTGTATTTGTTTAATAGTACGGTTCGTTTTATTTAATTAAATCGATATGAATATGTTAAATTAAAAATTATTCACACTTATTATTAATTTATAAATGTAGATATTAGATATTAACCCAAAAACATTGACAATGTAAGGAATGGGGATAAGAAGACAGAAAATTTATTTTTTATTAAAATAACTGATATTCGACAAAACATAACAATTAATTAGTTACTACTGTATTTGCCTTTACTTGCCGCATCATGCAAAAGGCTTTTATGAAGTACATTTTAGTAGATGATCGTGTGGCAATACGCTATTGTATATATTAATTTAATCACAGTTTTAGAATATTTCTCTTTCTTCTTTCTCACTTCTAGAACTTTCCTGACTCTTTTCCCTTGGGTGGTGAGGACCGATTCGTGGAACTACTGGAAACAGAGAGAGAAAAAGGACCTGAGGGCACGAGTGAGAAGGTGTGGAACATTCTTTCGAATGGATCTCAGAGTGAAAGGACATGGTAGATGACGCTTCGTGTCGTCAGGGCCGGCTGGAGAAACAGGACGACGCATCCAGACCGACTTCTTCCCGAAAAATTCCTGAGAAGGGACGCTTGTACATTGGGGCATTTAGGACACGTGTATTTCCTTTCCATCTAGTTTGCCCTTTTTCTGATCACTAAAAGGGGCCCCAAATTCCATTATTAACAAACATCAGAAAATTTATATGACTTGTAGCCTATTCTGCAAATATAAAAGAAACTAATGAACGATATTTGTCCATTGTCCTAAGCAACTTCATCGTATGTTGATCAAAACTTACAGGCCTTGAAAACAAGGAATGTTACTAGTTAGCTTCAATTATAATCAGTGTTACCTTATGGGAGCGCTGATTCGGCGTTAAATTAAAGTGTGGCCGTACTCTATTATATAATTTTCGTGTAATCATAGTTTTAGCATATTTCCTTTGTTCTTTGTTCCTTCTTACTTCTAGAACTTTCTATTCTTGCTCTATTCCCTAGGGTGGTGAGAGCCACGTGAAATGAGAAAAGCTACCTGAAGGGACAAGAGTCTAGCTCCCAGGTAAATATTAGTTCTAAATTATGCCAAATTCAGTTGCCCTGATTGGCGTTGTTCGCCGTAGCGGCGTAATTTAGAAGTAATATTAACCTGGGAGCTAGACTCTTGTGCTATGTCGGACCTCATCCGTCACACTCGTCCGTTCCATTGTAGGTCCGGCTGAAATGAAATCTAACCCTTACTACATGTCGCAAGAAACACTTAAATCTTGTACATTTATTTACTGTGGATTTGATAGCTACAATTTGAAGTTTCAAATGATATTTGCGAGGAGTAGAATTAATGACGCCGCACAATGGTTCCTGGCTGGACAAAACTATGTTTTTCGTTTTTTATGTTAAAAATATTCAAAGATGTCTACTATTGATATAGTGAATTATTAACTTTTAGTACAAACAATTTTCAAAAATTTTGGTTTCATTAACGCAAAAATAACAAGATGATGAAAAGAACAATGACTGTGATAAAATAAAATATATATTTGAAATATAGGCTTTGTTAAGATTTATTGCTTTATTCAATTATCATTTTCCTTGTCGTCGTCGTCGTCGTCATAATCACTGTTATTATCAGCTTCATCTTGTAGCAGCCTCAATACTTCAGGCAGGGGTAGATCTACATAGGGACTAATACGGCTTAAGCCCTGGGCCCCCAAGTGTCAAGGGCCCACAAAAATTGATTATCATAAATTTTTAATACTTTTTTATTAACAATGAGCACTTATCGTATAGTAAAAAATAGTTAATATTAATAATATAATAATAATAATTTATAGTATTATTTGATATTAACAAAGAATGGGGCCTCATTGTGTATATACTTTTCGTTTTGTATAGATCGATCTGTAAAATCGGATCAGTCCTTGTCACGTGATACAGATAGCTTCTGTCATGGCGGAAAGTATACGAGTAGGATCGAAGATGGCGGCAAGTTTAGGAATCATTTTAGAAGTACTGTATTATCGGAATTAGATTCAGAATCCGAGGAAGAAGAATTAATTTTGGTTAATTATTTAACACAATATAAAAGTAAGAAAAAAAAGAAATCGGTATGCAAAATAACTAACTATGTTTCAGAGGTTGCATTAGAATATAGGCCAAATGTTTTTAAAGAACACTTTCGAGTAAGTCGACTTACTTTCGAAAGTTTACTGAAGGATCTTGTTCCCATTTTATTACAATCAAAAGAAATAGTAATAGGAAAAGGAAGAAATGCATTGTCAGCTTAACTTCGACCATGGAAGCCGCCATCTTTAATCTCTTTTATCCGATCCAAACGATCCTATCCTCCGCTTGGATTAGTTTGATCGAGATCCAGTTGATCCTAAATGGCGTTTGTATACGCAAATAGAGATCGATCGGATCACAGTAGTTCGTTTGTATACACGATTTGTACGATCGAAGTGATCTTGGATCAGTTTGATTCCAAAAGTATATGCACACCTAGGCTCCAAAAAACCAATATTCGCCCCTGACTTCAGGACATACTTTTTCTCCTCTTCTTTGGGCGTTTAACTCGAAGACTACTTATAAGAGGATTCAGTGCCGGCCCGAGGCGAATTTCAGGATGGAGCGAGATCCTATTATGGCGCCCACCTTGGTTGCCCCTAATTTATACCCTTTAATTTTCTTTACCACTGAGGTGCCCCCTTGGACTTAGCGCCTGGAGCGGCTGCTCCGTTCGCCCAATGGTAGGGCCGGCTCTGAGAAGATTCCGCTGCAACATATGCATCAAGTCCGTCATTGCATCGCTTCTAGAAAATTTACGGGTGTAATGTTCCCTGAAACTTCACTTGCAATAAAAAAGTACATTTTAACGTTTAACCAAGCACTATTTTTATCCAAGAATTATTTCAATATGTAATGACAGTTAGTCCACCGTTCTTTAAGCTTTTTACAAAATTCAGCATTGTTTTTTACACTCGTTCACAAATATGTCCATCAGAATCTTCCAGACCACTTTTAAACATTACATAATCACACACACGTGCCTATCTTCTTGAAACGTTTCTCCAAACTTCAAATAGCTCTCTTTTTAAAATTTCGTTCTCCGTCACTAAAAAATTAATTTAAAAAAAAAAGTTGGATTAACATGGTCACAAAATAAATATACTTATACACTCCGATGACTAACTTAAATGTTGAATATGATTTCACAACAAACTTCAACGGCCTTTGCTATTGCAGGTCTAAAACTTTAAGGTCCTGATTATGTGTTATTTCATAATGCTCCCGATATGTAGTTGGGTTGTGGCCACTCTCATACCCCATGTATAATGTTGGCACCCAGTCTGGTGATGACTGATCATAAAATGAGGAATGTTTTTTTTTCTTTTGTTACTATGAGTGCGTTCGTTATTAACGGTGGCTCTGCCTCTCCGATACTACAGGAGTGCGCTGCCGTTTGTAGGCATTTCGAAACGACAGTGAAAAAAAGAAAGAAAGATGGCGGCACCCCTATTATCGATAGTGGAGAGATCTACGATTTTAAAATATGGGATTTTAGAGACAAAAGAAGGATCCAATTGTAAAATTTAACCATGAAATGGATTATTTTATCGACAGAGCAAAGTAGCCACGAAAAAATTAGAATGCCGGCTACCATTCAAAAAATTTCAGAAGACACATCACCGCGTGCACTAACTAGCGCTTTCACAACTTCTAAATTTTCATTCATAAAACCAAATAATGGACCCCGAAACGAAACTATCATAGAAGACGCCATGTTGCTTTCCACCGTATATTACTACTACGAGCGGCCGTCTTTGCCGTCCGACGGCGCACACTCCCGCTGGAATATAGGAACGAGTTTTGCAGGAATTTTTAAACGGTTGCTGCTCGCGCGGAGTTACGCGGAAGAATAAAAGAACGCACCCTATATAGTGATTATTTGTTACTAATGTAAAAAACAAATTATTGTAAAAAGTAACATCTTAAAGAAATGTTAATGCTGCTCACCAAATTGCTTACCTGAAATGAAATGTTTCTGACAAACTCTTGTATTGATATTCAGTTTATCCATATTAAAATTTTTCTGGTTAATTCTCGAGAGCCATGCAAATTACCTTAGTCGTGAAAGCTCCTCAGTTTGGGGTCCTTGATGACAAATAATGCCGGAAATTTTAAAAAATGACGTTTATTTGTTCTTGAGTGCACTAGTATTACACCCAATTACATAACAATTCACCATAGTGATATTCGCAACGAATAAACAACACAAGAACTCCAGCTAAAGCGAATGTAAACATATATAAATCATGTAACCACAAATATGGCGCCGGACAATTGCGCATGCTTATGACTCACTCGGGATGTCTACTTGAAACCTCTCTATATGTAAAATTTTAAAAGTGTATTAAAACTAAGGATACACAAATGTAGTTTTATTTACCAAATACCTTTATTTAATCGGTCACAAATTACATGTACAGAAAGAGAAAATCAGAAGATAACACCGGCCGATGTGAATTATGCAATGATTGCAGTAAATAAGGGACATTTGCGTACTCTTGTGAGAATCCTGTTTATTACTGTTTAATACTGGTTGTTACTCATAAATACATAACCATTTAGAATCACATTAAGGCATTATTTAAGCTACTTTGATTCAACGGGCGGCCACCAGTGGCCAAACAGTGGGCGCCCTGTTCGTACCCTGAACACTGGGAATTCGGTCGTGGGTTCGCGCCTCACTCGGACGGGCTGACCACGTGGAGTTTTTCAGGTTTTCTCTACGTCTGTAACGCCTAAATAGGGGCCAGCTTCCCTTAAAAAGTCCTCCCGGAAGGCATCGCCCAAGTGTTGCGTTGCCATAACTTAATAAACAAATAAACGATTCGACGGGCGGATGGACGAGCGATCAAAATAGTACTCTACTGCTCTGGAAAACCCGAAATCGAATTCGGACAGGCCGAAAAATCCCTAGGAATTTTTCAGGGGATGTTCATCCAGATATTGTCCCTCACCACACGGCCGTCCTATTGTAGGTCTAGCTCAGTGTTTCTCAGCTGGGACGATATCACCCCCATGTGGGCGTTTTTCCATGTTGAGGGGCGATTAGTAACAATTTATATTTTAAGGGGCAAAAAACAATTTTCTGGGCGATATAGTAAAACATTATATTAAGAATAATTAGATATTTTATTCGTTATATCGTACAATAATTAAACAAATAACATTATACTAGTCTATAGTCACTAGTCTATACAATGCAGTACAAATTTGGCGTTAGCCTTGGCCCTCGACATCGGAATTTTGAAGTGAAGGGGGCGATACTAAGTAACGGTTTTATTGAAGGGGGTGACGATTCGTTAGAGGTTGAGAAACACTGGTCTAGCTGAACCCATAAAATGGGCCTGCTAAAAAGAAGCCCTCTCAGTGCCTACAGGGTGGAAAGAATTTAAAAAATAGCTGCTTTGATGTACAAAAATTTAACCTTTTGTCCAATCGGATTGTTAATACGAATTTTAAATACGAATAATAAAGTTTTTGTTTGACCACTGTGTATAATCGAATGACATTTAGTCTACTAATTTGTTTGAGCTCAATAGATATCTATTTTTTAATATTATACCAAAACCTATTTCAGTCATTGTAATAACTGTTTTGGAACCTACTGTATGAATTTAGCTTATTAGCTAAATTCATACAGTAGGTTCCAAAACAGTTCTGATAATTTAACAGCTCAATTTCTTAATTTAATAATTTAACAGCTTAATTTCTTCCTCAACGACCTCATTTCTGTAATCTAGCTGTTTTAATGACTTGTTTTTTCCCAAAATCAAATTAGTAGAAAATTTTGCGTTTTGAAAGAAGCTGGTTTTTTAGTGTGTTTGCTGAATGAAGAAAGTGTATTAGAGTTTAAAATGATTATTTTGAAAATATTAAATAAATGTCTTTATATAGTATCGCGTTTTGAAATTTTAACTCATTCCTGAAACTATTTCTTTTTTTTTTTGTAACTCTTTCCGCTCTGTGGGGATTAAGAGGCCTTTTTTTAACAGCTTACAATGGGTTCGGCCAGACCCACAATGGGGCGGCCGGATGTCAGAGACAGGGCCCGTCATATCCGGACGGACCACCCCCGAAAAATTCCTAGGGATTTAGCGACCCGTCGGGATTCGAACTGAGGTCCCCCATAGCGGTCGGCCGGGTCTCAGGAGATGCCTTGACCGGTCGGCCATCCGGTCTCTCCTGAAACTACTGAATATTTGGCCAAATCTTATATTTAAAAGAGAAACAATATTTTGTAGAAGTTGAAAGATGTGAAATAAATATAATTATTTCATATCTAAAGATTCATAATGATATGAAGAAAAACAAACTAAATTTTGTTCCCCAAAAGCAGTCAAAACGACTTTCTTTACATTCTTTTAATATATGAGGTAGTGTATATTATGATATATTAGAATATATATAGTAATAAAGAATAAAGTAATAATTATATGACATAAATATTTTATAGTGGAATTTTATATAATGTTTTTATGTATTCTTTTGTTATTCTAAACTTATATTTATATACGACAGAGAGAGACTAAACATTTTATGACTTATTCAATAAACAGCTTCTGGTAATATGATACAAACAATTTAATATTTTCATTTAAATAGAAGAGAGTTTATTTTTAAAGATAATTAAATTTAATTTATAATTTTATTTTACACTGGAATATTGTTAAACGTCAATTTTTATTAGGTGATGTTTATGAATAAATCGATTACTCAGAGACAGCACAATTGGGTAGTTTAGATTAGACTTAACCAATTAGAAAAGGGCACTAAAATTTAAAATTTAGGCGAGAGGAAAGAAGTTATGTAAATAGCTGTCTAACAGATTGCGGGTACGTTGCTTTATTTCAATATAAAATTGCTTTTTTGAGATAGTTTTTGATATAAATAATTTGTTTAAGGAATAAGCTTATTTTCATTAATGGTGCGTGGTAGTACTATTAATTAATTATTTTATAAACTAATCAGTCGTGCAGTTCTCAAAAAATATCCTGCTAATTGTACAGGATTCCTGTATTACGCGTTTTTTCTTATTTACCAAATACATCATACTACTAAAAAAAGACATTCCTCATAATCTGAATATCCATATAGAACTGATTTAGAAGTTCAGGGATGTGAAGCTATTCTAGATATGAAAAAAATATGTTATGCTCTATAGTGCAATCTCTCAGACTGCCCTAAATTTAAACTTGTAAAAATGGAAAGCTACTGATCTAGAAATAGCAAGCATACTGCCAAACTGAGTGTTGTGCATTAAAGGTATACAAAATAACAAGCTTAAACTGTATATCTCAAACTATAGATATGCTCTACAGCTCTGTCAAAGTCCCAATTTGCTACATTTGTCCTAGAATTGTGCCATACTTTTATTCCTACAACAATGAATGCCAAGCAGTACAGTCTGTGAGACTACAATGTAATTAAGGATTAAAAAAACTTAAAGAAGAAAAAATCTCATCATTGATATAATAGTTTACTCGATTCAAACTTATTATTTTTTAATAATGAATATAACTGTTGAAAAATAACTTATGGAAAACTTATTACAAGTTCTTAAAACAAGGATGTATTTTTTTCTGTTTAAAGTATAAATTTTATATACTGATTTTAGTTATATAATAGCTGTGGCTACTATTTTAAACTGATGTTTTCTCTGGAGTTACTATTTCCTTTGCAAGGACTCATTTGATGCCTGTTATTATTTAAAGTATTTAAGTTTTTTTATTTATGAAAGTTGATTTTTAAAGCAAATTATACTTTAATTAAATGATAACTGTCACCTTTGCTTGTAATGAGTGTTATTTTCTGTATAACAATAATAATAAAATAATTAAAAAGTAAATCTTCGGTATATTGCCACTAGTGCCAGAATGGATAAACTACTGAAGGTTAAAGTCCAGATACGTATACTGTCATGGAGGCTCATCTCTGATTCCAGCAAACAGTGGGGACGCACGTTCTAACCTAACCTAACCTATTCTAATAATTTGATTGGTAATAATTATGGTAATTTATTAGAATAGGTTAGGTTAGGTTAGAACGTGCGTCCCCACTGTTTCCTTTCTTTTGTTTGCTGGAATCAGAGATGAGCTGCCATGACAGTATATGTATCTGGACTTTAACCCTACTGAATACTGATGGTTGTGGATTTATACCTGACACAGTCTAGCCATATGGAGTTTTTCAGGATTTCTTTGTGTCTAACACCTAAATAGGGCAAGTTTTCCACAGAAAATCCTCCTGTCAAATCACCCATGTAAATCTTTTTTCCATTAATCCAGTACTACTATATGTTGTTTATTTTCTATTAAAGTTTTTTGTTAAATAAATATGGTACTTACCTACCATAAACTATGGTATTTATTAATTTTACATTGTTTCTATAAGTTTTCAAAATCTCAAATAGTAGATGCAGCCACTATTCAAAGGCTTTAGAAACAAGATGCAATTATTATTCATATAAAACCTGTATCTGAATTTTCAGAATTCACATTCAAGATGAGAAGGAATGATTCACAGGAAAATTATTTTTGAATGATATCATAGAAAATTATCATTTCATATATATTCTTTGTGTTATTGGTTAATATAAAATTTTATATCCTTTTAAAATAAGGGCATAAAATTCTAATCCGAAACTTTTTGATAAAAATATTCAAATGTAATGTTTTATATTTATCAGATTTACTGTATTTTCTCAATTAAATTCAGGTCTTCATATAAATCTCAGGGAATAAAGATACAATTAAAAAATAACCTTGGGTTGAAAAGCAGGGAAATATGTTGAAGTACCTCATTGTATAGAATAATGTAGTTTAGAGTGATAGATAGTTTAACTAAAAATCTATCTCTTCCAATTGTCTGGAGTCAGATAATATTCTATTTCAATGTTCCTGAAAATGCTTTTTGAAATAAAATTGTAAATATTTTCAAATATAGAATATGGGGAAAGTCATGATCAAGTTCACAATTTGGGAAAACTCACTATCTTATTCCAAAAGAGATGTTGAATTTTAAACAGATAATGGTAGTCAAGATCTTGATTCCTACAATAACATAGAAGCAGATATGAATAACAATATAATAACCAGATGGAAGATGCTGAATCTGATTAACTATGAAAATAATTATTTTAAATGTTTTAGCTGTAACCCATAAATACTGTACAGTCAATAAATGGTTTTGATAGTTCAGAAAATGTTTCAACAATTATATTTATTTCTTTCAATTTTCACCCACTCATCTCCTATTCCAAGGTAATGAATGTCTAACATTTTTGGCTTGATGATTTTTATTTAGGATGCATATTTTTTGAATTATTCCAGTGGGTTGATTAAAATGGACCACTTGTATAAGTAATTTTTTATAATTATAAAAATAATCAGCACTTTATACTAATTTTTGAATTTATTTTAAAACTTAATAATAATTTTAATGTTTATATTCTTATAAATTTTTTTTATTTGCAGGTTTAACTGGATAAAATAAATTACAGTTATTGATTATATGCATTATTAAGAGAAGACCGTGAATAGCATTGTAAAGACATCTATAATAAGCAATGTTTTAAGTGTTTGAAAATTTGCATTTAATTCAAATAATGGATGATGATAATATGATAAAAATGGCTCCTAAAAGAAAAGCTGAAATATCATATGGAACTGATATTGTAAAAAGTTATAAACTATTGAAATATAAGGAAATGCAGAATTTAAGCAACACAGAATTAAGAACAAAAGATATGTCTTTAGAAGAATATACAGGAAAAGAATATATCTGTAGAATATGTTCTGATAAGTTTCAAACTGCACAAATTTTAAATATTCATATGTGGTCTCATGGTTCTGCTACTGAACCATTTCAAATTAAATCCTTTTTATGTCTAGAGTGTAAGAAAACATATTCAATTCACAGTTTCTTTTTACAACACTTGAAAATTAATCATCATAGTTTGCATTTTTGTAAATATTGTCCCCTCTCATTTGAAACATTATCAACAATGAAACATCATGTAAAAACAATGCATAAGAGTGAAATTGTAAAAAGGGGAAATGACATTGCAAAGTTTGCCTGTGTATTCTGCCAAGCATGTTACTTTACTGTTAATCATCTTGTAACTCATCTTTGCAAGTATCATTGTAAAGATGAAATTTTGAATGACTATTATCCTATTTGTAACACAGCTTATGAACATATGTGTTCATCTGATATAATCATAGACAAAGAAAATAAAATGCCAAAACAGACAGAAATTAAAAATTTCAAATCTAATAATGTCCAAAATAAAGTTTTTAAAAATATACCTGTGAAGAATTCTAAGCTTATGAACAACAGACAATCTTGTTCATACAAAGTTACAAAGAATTTGACCAAGCAAGCAACATTAAAAACAATGAAATATAATTGTAGCCATTGTAATATCAAATTTCTTCGGAGTCATCATTTACAGAATCATAAACAAAAACATCATAAAGTAGATAAATTTTTTGTACCAACATACGGATGTGCAAAATGTCCAGCAAAATTTTTTAAAAACAGTGTTTTGCAACATCATCTAACTAGTCATCACAAATTAAGTGTAACTCCAAAGATTTGAAATTTGTGAACTTTAAATATTTAATGATTTTACAGATTATTTATATGTGGAATAAGAAATATGTTTACAAGAACAATATCTTCTGAAATAGTTTGATTATATGCATGTTCAAGAGAATGTGAGACAGCTGATATACATTATTAAGGCTATCTATGTTTTATCTTAAAAAATTAGTCTTAGTTTTTTAAAAATAAGTGAGGGTAAATCATCATATAATGCATATTCTTGCTAATAGTGAGGTTTTTCTGCCTAATATATGTTGTAAGACTGCAAAATTCAAAAATCTCTATACAAATAAATATTTGTATTTTTCCATATTCATACTCTTTCTAATTGATATTTAAGACTTGTTCAATATTTTAGAAGTAAATGCATATATGTATTAATTTCTAAAGATTAATATGATCTTGGACCATTCCATAATGTTTACTCTTAACATGTACTTATTTGTTTCTGTATTACAGTTTGACATTGCAACTGCTGAGTCTGCTTAATGTAGAAGAATGATTATTTTTTGCTGAACATCCTCTACAGAAGTGCTACGTCAGAATATGTTGATTATATTGATGTCATGTTTGGTAGTGGACATCATTTATGCTACCTTCAGGTAGGAATAACTGATTAAAGATTTGAAGTTTAGACTATTTACAAAAAGTCAAAAATAACTTTTGAGTCCATCTTTATCCCTTATGCACTACCACAGAAGTAACAGTTTAAAAAAAAAAAAAAAAATGCTTTGAAGAACTCTTCTTAAACACAGGTAAAAATTGGTAAAAAATCTCAAAGGTTAAAAAAGATCAAGTGTCAGCCTTTCATTGTAGGTTTCTGACACTTTTACAATTAAAAACACAAAGAAATTCTTCACACTATCATTTTTATCCACCTTTTTAAACTGCTTCTAGCCCTCTAGTGGTAGTTACGAGTATCTAACATTATTTGCATATAGTTACAATTTTTGTGATAACTCAGGATGTATTTTCTTCATAATTTGAAGTTTAGACTATTTACAAAAATTCAGTCTAAACTTCAAATTATGAAGAAAATACATCCTGAGTTATCACAAAAAAAAAAAAAACTGATAGTTTTGCCCCTAAAATAAGTGAAGAATATTCTATATTTTTTACAAAAATGAAGACACACATTATAGTATTAATCCATCCACATACTATTATCAACAATTAAAAACTAAAATGTGCAAAATATACATTTAAGGATGAATTATTTCACTTTGATTGTTTTAAGTTTATGGAAACAAACAGAAGCTAATGTGCCAATCACTTGCATAATTGTATGCTAAGTCGCCAATCACTTGCATAATTGTAATTAATCTTTAAACAGATTCATTGCCATTACATAGCAGTACTACTGCTATGTACTGTACTGTACCTCTGCTCAATTAGAACTGTTAAGTCTGCTGAACATAGAAGCAAAATATCAAAATTAATAAAAACATTTTTGATAGCTAATCTACAGTATCTAGTTTATCTAGAAATTTCATGAAAATCTAATATAGATTTTCATGAAATTTCTCATAATGTTTTAGAACTATTTTTCATTTAATACTTTTATTATACTTGAGTTGAAGTTTTAAATACAGTACTAAAGTAACACATTTAAATGTAATAATTTTAATTGATATATCATTATGTCACATTTGTGTGTGATATATCATCATGTCACACACAAATGTCAGTTAAATTGAGTTTTGTGTGTCAAAAAATTGTTCCTTATTGGATTAGTTTTAAAACATTTGCTGTACAAAATTAGAAAACAAAATATCACTGTAAATAACTCTCTTGGAAATTCACATGAATAGTTTTAAGATAACTATATTCAATGCTAACTCTCAAAATTAGAGAACTTCTAGTTAAAGAAATTTGTTGTTCAGATGGCCAAGGTGATTAAGGCATCTGCCTACCAATTTCGGGATCTTGTCAGATCGAAAAACCTCAAAAATTTTTGGGGGTGGTCTGTTCCAGATGTTAGCTCCATCTCTCACAAGTTGAATATCCTATTGTGAGCCCAAGAAAACTCACAATGGACTTGAGAAAAAAAGACCCTCTTGGTGCACAGAGGGCAGTTAAAAAAAAATTATAATGACTTCAAATTAAATCTTATACTTTTTATATTAACACAATATTGTCATATAATTTTGTCTACATTTAACACAATATACAAACTTAAAACAGTTTTTAGTATGCTTTATATCTTATCTCAATAAATTATATGTCAATGTGGTGTTGGCTTTTATGTTAAATGTTAGCCATTATTATATTGTATGTAAATTATCTGCATTCAGCAGGCTCAACAGTTTTAACTGAGCAGATATATTTTGACAGTAACTGTTGTGTAATGCAAGTGAATTTGCTGAATGATGAATTAAGAGTTGATACACTATTGATGGCAATACTCATTGATTCTTTTGCTCATTTCTATAAATTAAAATCATTCATAGAAGTAAATTAAATTCATACAGCTATAGGAAAAATAATAATTTCTGTGGATTGATTAATATTATAGTGCACATCTTCTTATTTGTAGATAATATCAGGTCAGTCCATAAGTTCTTGCGTATTTTATGACCTTGAGAAAAATCTTGTTTTGCTGTTAAAAATGCCAGTCTTAATGTGATACTTTTTACACTGAAGTGTTAAATTGCATCTCATTCTGTTCAGAATTGGGAACATTTCAGTTGTTTATTTTCGTTAAAATGGAAGTAACAGATGAATATAAGAGACGTGTTTTATACTTTTTATTTTTAAGTGATGAGAATGCTACAAATGCAGCCAAAAAATTAAATACTGTTCATAATCAAACTGTAATAGTGTAAGGACTGCGCAGAAGTGGTTTGAAAGATTTAGAAATAATGATTTTAGTGTGGAGGATAAGGCTCGTACTGGAAGACCTGTTGACTTTGATGATGATGCTCTCTCTGCACTAGTTGAAGCAGAACCATCTTTAACAGTTGATGAAATTGCGGAACGTTTAAATTCATCCCATGGAACTGTTCATAGACATCTACAACAAATCGGAAAAGTTTCAAAGCTAGGAAAATGGATACCACATGAACTGTCAATAGCTAACTGACAACAACGTCAACTGCTCAACTCAAAAGCTTCAACTGGGAAATTTTACCTCATCCACCATATTTGCCAGATATTGCTCCCAGTGATTATCATCTTTTTCGGAGTTTGCAGAATTTTTTAAAAGGAAAAACTTTTGAGGATGAGAACAATGTAAAAAAGGCTATTTCTGAATATTTTGATTCAAAACCGAAATCATTTTACACAGACGGGATTAAAAAGCTACCATCAAGATGGCAAGAAATTGTATAAAATAATGGTGAATACATTATAGATTGAAATAAGATTTAATTAAAATTTTTTGTTGCTTTTTTTGTAGATAAAACTGCTCACAAACTTATGGACTGACCTGATACATACTTGTCATGTGGGCACAGTCATCTTTGATGAGTTATAACACTGAAGGTAATATGAAGTCTGCTACTAAATGTCAACACACTCCATGTTCCAAAGTAGCATTTCTGTAGAGCGCTCAGCAGAAAATACTTAATTTCTCCAAAACAGATGTTTGCTGAATGCAGCCATTAACTCTAAGCATGAAATCAGCTGAAGGGAAAGTATTTTAACTAGTTTTAATATACAAATTCTCCTTGTACACTGAGGAAGAAAAACAATTTCAGGTACAAAAAAGAAATTTTCAGAGCTTAGAATTAATAGATGGTAAAACATCTATAAAATATCAATTGATTAACTGAAGGAAATTTTATAAATTTAATTGTTGTAATAAGCACCTAGTAGTGATAACAAATTATTCAAATGAAGGAAATTTTATTAAAATCACATTTTTAAATATTGAAGTACAGTATTGCTAAATCATATGTTTCTATTCAAATAAATTTTAAATGGCAGCTATTGTAAGATATATTGAAGCCAGTAGAATTTTTTTGGGAATTTTCATTGAATATATTTTATACACACACTTATATATATATATATACACACACAATATTTTAATAAATAATTATCTATTCAAATAAAATATTTATGTGCACATTAAACAAAGATTCAAATTGAATCAGTCTTAAAAAAAGTTTTGTATCATAATAGTAAATTCAAAAATTTATTTCAATTGTAGAAAATTATTAAGAAGTTAATTTTGTTAAAACTTGCTTATTTATTTAAAACCAGCAGACTTATAAAATCTGTAAATGTTTACTTTATTATAAATTGCTGTATTTTTGAATGCCAAAATAATTTCTANCCAAAAAAAAAAAAAAAAAAGATTGTGGGTCTGTATATTGGCATCTATTTTGCTTGATATCTCAGGATGGCATGAAAATAAAATGAAATTTTGCATGATAGCTTGTATATAAGGGATATTGATGCTATTAATTAATTAAATTTTGGTTGTGAAAGGTTAAGGGGATGGAGAGATAGATGGTGGTCACATGGCACATCTTGTGAGGAAGTCTTAATGAAGATTTTACTTGTTAGTGTTTAATAAAACTCATCTCTACCCTCAAAATCAAATCTTTTGTGATTTTATAATAATTAAAAATATATAAAGCTTTTATAACAAAGTCTCATAACAGATGCTGCCATATATATTAACCAAAATAACTAAAAGTAAATGTTATTTTTAAAATAAAATCTCATATAATGTCCAGAAAGATAAATAACATTTATATTTATTGTAATTTGTATTAAATATGAAATTCTTCCATTTAAAAAGTAACTTTTTAAAAACTTAATTTTTAATGTATCAACTACAGGACTTCAAAATCAAGGTTTAAACACTAAATCTTTTTTAATACTTGATAAGTAAAATAATTTACAAGGAGTTTTATCACAACAATATAATAAAAATCATAATAAATTATTGGTTATTTCTTGCAAATTGATTCAATCCTTCCTTCAACATATGATGGCTAATTCCATTTGGTACCAATATACTTGTGACTCCTGTGAGGAAGAAATAATGAAAGAAACTTTTCAATAAATTTTGAATGGTTAAATATAGAAAATTTTCAAAGTCTTACAAGGAGACCTTATGAGGTATCTGTTATGGATCTCTAAATAATAATGTGTGTTGGATAAGTCTCAATGTTTATTAAGCAAAGGGAGAAAGTGTACTTATCAGCATTTGAGAAAATCAATGCTGAGGATTTCTTAATGACATAAGCAAGTTTTACGAGCTTTGTTTATTGCATGCTTTGTAGTTTGCTGCTATCATTTCATTTTTGTGTTCGCAAAGTTTTGAGATCAAATCTTGGTGACAAAATATATATATATATATATGTACACTGTATTTATTTGCATATAAGATGAGGTTTTTATTCATTTTTTCACTTCAAAAACTGCTTCAAAAACCTAGGTTGTCTTATACATGCAAGCGAAGGATTCTTTGCATTTTTTGCAATAATTTCTGTGAGCCATGTATACTTCATGCTGTCATTATAGATCTCCAGTCTATCATAAGTTGGCATCTACTGTAAACAAATTAAGACACACTTTTCTTTGTTTATTGGTTTAATCCTATGTCCATTAATTAAAAACTGCATTGCATCTCATTCGTTTGCAGAAAATAGTTTCTAGTTACTTATAAAAACATTAATGAAATACAGGTCACTTAGCAATGATTATAAATGTAGTTATTTTATATTAGTTAAATTGTTATTTTTAATGAATATTAGCACATTCTGGATCATTAAAAATAGATTTTTTCTGGTCACACACATTATAATGTTTTGGTTTTGTTTTCCATTCATCATATATTAAGGTAAAGATGGTTGTTTGCCTTAATATGTGCATTTGATAATATTTTATTNTGATTCATTGTTGAGAAAAGAAAAAAATATGATGAACAGTACAGATAAAAAAAAGAATAACAGTTCCAATACTTTCTCTTGTTATGCATACATAATAGCTAGAAAAGTAAAATACATATTTTTACTTTCTTGAAACAGTGTTGGTGATTATTTTTGTCATTTTTGAACACCATATAATTCAGACACACAACACAAGGCAATCTTAATTTTAAATTTATTCAATTTTAGTTGAAAACTAAAAATTCAGTTGAATTCAATAAATTTAAAATGAAGATTGCCTTGTGTTGTGTGTCTGAACTATATGGTGTTCAAAAATGACAAAAATAATCACCAACACTGTTTCAAGAAAGTAAAAATATGTATTTTACTTTTCTAGCTATTATGTATGCATAACAAGAGAAAGTATTGGAACTGTTATTCTTTTTTTTATCTGTACTGTTCATCATATTTTTTTCTTTTCTCAACAATGAATCATTTATAATCTTTCATTTGTGACATATTACTGTTCAAACTGCTTGACCAATGAAATGTTAGTTTTAAAAACGCTATAATTTTGTAAATACCCAATATTTTTACATAAAACTTTCAGAAGGACCACAAAAAATGGTGGGTCAAGCTACTGTATTATTCATATGTAGACTAATTCTAGATTTTCCAGTAACTTGGTGTTGCTATAATCTCTCTCATTGTAAATTTAGTGGAAAAAATGCAGAATTTGGGATTGAGTACGTCCAGAAAGATCCAGTGAATTCAAATTCATATTGTGTCAAATTTGACTCTGAATTTTTCACAAATCTCCATGTTTTGAGATGACCTGAATCCAAAAAAAAAAAAAAAAAAGATTGTGGGTCTGTATATTGGCATCTATTTTGCTTGATATCTCAGGATGGCATGAAAATAAAATGAAATTTTGCATGATAGCTTGTATATAAGGGATATTGATGCTATTAATTAATTAAATTTTGGTTGTGAAAGGTTAAGGGGATGGAGAGATAGATGGTGGTCACATGGCACATCTTGTGAGGAAGTCTTAATGAAGATTTTACTTGTTAGTGTTTAATAAAACTCATCTCTACCCTCAAAATCAAATCTTTTGTGATTTTATAATAATTAAAAATATATAAAGCTTTTATAACAAAGTCTCATAACAGATGCTGCCATATATATTAACCAAAATAACTAAAAGTAAATGTTATTTTTAAAATAAAATCTCATATAATGTCCAGAAAGTTACACAACTTGTTGCTGGATTTTTTTTTTACTTGTCTATAAAAATAACCTCCAGAATTTTTAAAATACAATTAATTCATTTACAAGATAAGAAGTTTAAAAAAGAAAAATTACACATTTTTTCTAGTAGATAGACAAAATGTATAAGCCTGTGTGATTTTTAATATGTATTAATTTTTAATTTATGTAAAAATTTCACACTTTTTTGGAAAATATATATATTCTGTCACCAAGATTCAATCTCAAAACCTTGCATACATAAAAAAAAAAAAAACAACAGCAGCAATCCACAAAGCATTCAATAAACAAAGCTCGTAAAACTTGCTTATAAGTCATTAAGGATTTCTTAATGTCGATTTTCTCAAAAACACTTTAGAAGTGCATTTTCTCCTTTTGCTTTATAAATATTTATATTGAGACTTATCAACACACACATTATTATTCAGATCCACAACAGACATCTTGTAAGGTCTTGTTAATACAACACACAGTATGATCTTGTTTTACATGAGTTGCATATCATTAGCTATCATGTAAATTTGTGTTCACATCAAATGGTCAAACAACTGCCTAGACTCTTACGCAACCTTTTACAATTAACAGAAAAAT
Source organism: Centruroides sculpturatus (assembly GCF_000671375.1). Lineage (NCBI taxonomy): Eukaryota > Metazoa > Arthropoda > Arachnida > Scorpiones > Buthidae > Centruroides > Centruroides sculpturatus. The sequence goes on along the minus strand of NW_019385704.1, from coordinate 149,731 downwards.
GTTAACTAAAACATTTTAAATCAATTTTACATTTTTGGATTAAGTTTTGAATATACATTATAATAAAATTTTGCTTTTTATCAAATGTGTTACATGCATACAAGGGTATTCAGCACAGGCAAATGGTTAAAGTGATTCATCTAACCATTTGCCATACAATCCCACATAAAACAAGACTCTACTACATGGGATATTACAGACACGATATTCGTTACAAATTATTTTATTTAATATTTAGAATTAGTAATATAAAAGCCATTGCCACTTTGTGAATTTCCCAAAACTCCTGCCATTTTGTCCACTCCAGGTGAAACTTTCATTATATTTTTATGTTCTGACAAATATAAGTTTTTTTTATGGCTAATATTTCCATAAAGTAAGTTTTTAGCTCAGTAATGTCCTCTAAAGTTGCATTTTTAAATATTTTGGCAAATGGCATAATTTTAAATTTAAAATATAATAATAAACACAATTTGGCTTTTTTTTTTTTTTCTTCTACAACAAATTTATTTAATACCATAGTGACCATGTGACATTCTGTTATCCAATTGGAAGTAACAATCTAACAAGCCTGTTAACTGATGCATGATAATACATTTTAAATATGTTCCAATGGAAAGTACAGGATACTTAATTTGTTATTAGTTACTCTTCTTGAATTTCTTAAAATATCTACTTATAGAAAGACTGTCATGTTTTGATGGAAATTTCTAGTGATTTCATAAAATTCACCCAAATAAAAATTTACTTCAAAATTAATATTTTAATGATGGTAATATTTCATTTATGCTTCTAACACAATAAAGTGCTATAAATTAAGACACTTGGCGGGTTGTCTCATCTTTATTTAGTTGATACGTGTGAAAAAATTTACACGTTTCGGGCTTTTAAGCCCCTCTTCAGCCAACTAAAACATTAAAAGAGGATATAACATACATATAAAAAAATACACAAGTTTTGTAAAATTCATAAAAATATAAACATACCTATGCATACAAGTTTTTTTAAAAATTGAAGTAACAGCTACTCCCGATATTTTCCAGTAACATCAGCTTGTTCACAATATTTTTTCCTTTTAGCCAACTATAATATTAGGGGAGTATACGACATATATACAAACTATACATCAGTTTTACAGAATCTATAAAACTATCTTCTATTAAGGCATACCTTGAGTACGGCTGTTATTAAANAAAAGGAAAAAATATTGTGAACAAGCTGATGTTACTGGAAAATATCGGGAGTAGCTGTTACTTCAATTTTTAAAAAAACCTGTATGCATAGGTATGTTTATATTTTTATGAATTTTACAAAACTTGTGTATTTTTTTATATGTATGTTATATCCTCTTTTAATGTTTTAGTTGGCTGAAGAGGGGCTTAAAAGCCCGAAACGTGTAAATTTTTTCACACGTATCAACTAAATAAAGATGAGACAACCCGCCAAGTGTCTTAATTTATAGCACTTTATTGTGTTAGAAGCATAAACGAATTGCAAAGCATGGTTTCATATCATCAAAAAGGTAATATTTCAGTAACTGAGTTTAAAAATCAATTTCAATGTTCTAAGAAAGTTGTCTTTCATTGTCTATGTATTAGTTCTAAAACTGTTAATACAAAACTCTTTTAGTTACAGTTTATATTCAAACATATAACAGTTCAAATGAAAAAAATGCAATCCATTATCATTATCATAGTTTTATTTGCATTATGAAAAGAAACTTCAAAATAACTGTTTAATATTTGAGGATTAAACTAGCTTCTGATCATGTTTAATCATTTTTGAAATGAGGAAAAATAACTTATTTTTTCCCAATTATAAATTAGAAGTTCAGACTATTTACAAAAAATATTTAATTTTTGAGTCTATCAATTAATCCTTTTCACGCACCGTAGAAGTACACCTTTTACATTGGTTTGAAGAAATCACTTCATAAAAATAAATAACAATAGATATTTGGAAGAAAAATATCCTGAGTTCATCATGAAAATTGTAACTACATGCAAATTAAAGATAACTCGTATCCACCACTAGAGGGCTTGAACCTGATACAAATTGTATAAAATTTTTTAGTTTTAAAATTTTTTCGCTGGATGATAATATTGTTAATATAAAAAAGACAGTCATTTTCCAAAAATATTTTGGAGCGATCACCATTTATTTCTTTAAAATGTTCTATAACAAACTTGAGGCGGCCAGACCTTTCCTTTTAGGCTA
>NW_019385704.1:135375-147302 GCF_000671375.1 Centruroides sculpturatus | reverse complement strand
ACCTGATACAAATTGTATAAAATTTGATAGTAGGGTGAGAAGATTTACTTTTTAATTTTTTAATTTTTTTTTAATTTAATTTTTTAATGTTAAGGTGTCAGAACCTAAAATGAAAGGCTGACGTCTGATCATTTTTAATAATGTAAAAATTTACCTATTGTTGTTTGTTTTTATGAAGTGATTTCTTCAAACCAATGTAAAAGGTGTACTTCTATGGTGCATGAAAAGGATTAATTGATAGACTCAAAAATTAAATATTTTTTGTAAATAGTCTGAACTTCTAATTTATAATTGGAAGAAAATATCTTGAGTTCATCATGAAAAAAAAAAAAACGTATTTTTTAATTAAAGAACTATTCAAAAGATGGATAAATTTTTGATATTTTATCAGTAATTAACGAAATTTAAATAAAATATGACTTTCAGAAAAAACAATGTTAAATATAAATCTTATAACGTTTGGATCATATTACTTGAAACATCTAGCTTAAAAATGCAGAATAAATAATACCACAGCAAGTCCTTGTTTAATGTTTTATAACATCTTTATGGAAAGATACAAGTACATTTGTAATCATTTACACATGTTATGATTATTATTGTTGAATTTTCTTTATAAACAATAAAATTGATTTTATGAGGTAAAAAATAGATACTGGAGGTTACAAACATAATTAAATGAGATTAATATCCAAATTATAACAAAATCAATTTTAACCTTAAACTGCATGATATGTCATTTCACCTAACATTGTCAATATGTTCTTGGAAACTATGACATTAAGTGAGGACTTGCTGAATACTAGAAATATTTGTACTTTATACAACAAAAGTATATTTACCAAGTTGTCTAACATCTCGAATATTACGTTCTTCATCATCAAAAAATAACATATGCTGATATTTATAATTTGTTTTTTCTTGAAATCTGAAATAAAATGATGAGAAAAAAAATATACCCCTGTATAATTTTAATGATATTTATATTTGGCAGATATTACAAAAATTATAGCTACAATCCAATCTAAATGATATATTTGTAACAATAACATAAAGTTATAACTTTCATATTTCATAAACATTGTTGTTTAATAGTTTTTTAAAAATTTATTTTATATGAAATATGAATTTACACAAGACTAATAAGGAAACAAATATTTGTATTTAAAAGGTCATTCCTGGAAAACTTGACAATTTTCCAAATTGAAGAATTTGTAAAATTGTCAAAATTTCAATTCCAAATCCTGGAAAATTGTTTTTCCTGGGATTCAAGATTTAAGCTTTAAGCATTTTACCAACTCATTTACAAACTAATAAAGTTAAGTAAATTCAAGTTAAATGCTTGAAATGATATAATGGCTGCAACTACTGATAGCAAAATCAGTAAACAGCAAAAATTAGACAATCAAAAGAGAATTTTGGTTGTCTAATTTTGTTTTTATATCAACAATAAACAATTGTAAAGCGAATTCCGTGATGATAAACTTTTTATGTGAAAATTAATTTCAAATTAACAGAAGAAAGTGGTTTCCAAGACAGCTTATCTGAAACAGTTCATACAGATTCAAATACAGTAGAGCGTCGATTATCCGAAATGTCGATTATCTGAAAGAATTCCAGTCGGCAAATTTAAATTTTCGCCAGTGCTGTAATGCTGCAATCTTTGGCTATGTCTTGGGCTACTCAAATATTTTACGTTTTTGATACTAAATTAACTTCTAAAGTATAATTTTTTATTGTTTTTATATTTTTCAATATATTTATTTTGTTTGTACAAAATAAAAAAATAAATTTTAATGATACAATAGTCTTCAATAGGCTTAACATCGACAAAACTTCAATGCAAAGCGACATGCAACGAAGAAAAATTTCAAAATGGGATAGGTTAATATATTTTTTTGTACATAATCAGTTATCCGAAATATTGATTTTCCAAACAACCCCAGTCCCCAATTGATTTGGATAATCAATGCTCTACTGTATTGATAATATTAAGACTCTGGTCTTTTCAACTCTGAAAAACAAATATAACGTTTCTCAAAAATACTGTATTCCAAAATTATTGATATATTAAAATTCAACACAATACAGAGCTACTTTGCTTTTGATTTGCAGAAGTAGATGGAATAACATTGTAGATTCCTTTACTTTTTAATAAATTTCTTGATATAAAACTAGGTGTAATGCATATGGTGTATAGTTGTGACATCATAAAAAATGGAAAATCTCATTTCTGTACACTTTAAAAAGTGATGTGACTGCAACATCACAATAGTTTAAGCCTAAACATTAATTTTATCAATAAAAAATATTTAATATTAAAATAAAATGCTGAAGAATATTTTACATATTGTGTTGAACAAACTCTGGCATCTAAAAAATTTTGTTGCATTTTCAAAATCTTACAATTCATTTTACGATTAGGTATATTGTTCTTATCATAAGTATTTAATGTTGTCTAAATTAATGACATGTTATAAATAATTGAAGTTCATCAAATGCAAAAGAGCAAAAAGTTTGTTAAGGAACATGCTAATAGTAAGATATTACCAAGTCATTTTTAAATAGGAAACTAAGCAAGCATCATAAACACATCAAGAACTGGTATATATAATCTAAAAAAACACCAGTACACCAAACCAGTTAAACAAACACCAAAAATATTTAATATAACAAACAGATTATAGATGAAAATGTATGTGATGAAACATGGATGAAAATGTTTGTTATATTAAATATTTTTGGTGTTTGTTTGACTGGTTTGTGTGGTGTGTTTTTAGATAAGCAAGCATCTTAAACATAGTAATTTATTCTGGCACTTGCTCTTTTCACCTTAAGGCCAATTCAAATTTCATGAGAATGGAAAAGAGAAGAGAATGTCTCTCTGCTCATATTTATACTGATGAATGAGAAACATGCATGTACTTTTGATACTTGCAGTTAGGTATGCTTTCAAGGCTTTGTTTTAATCATAAAATTCTTAATTAATCACATATAATCTCATTTTTAATTTGAGAAGAGAGAATGGAGAACATTATAAAAGAAATTAAGGAAGATAATCCCAAAGTGTATTTTTGATATTTCAGGTAACTTTTAAACATACTGTATATGTAAAGATAGCATCTATTCAGATTTAATTAACTTAAAATACTGTATATGAATGATAAAATACAATACTAATTCATCAAAGAAAATTCTGCTCTAGTTCTAATCATTTCAATTTTATCAGTCACACATTTACTGCGGAGATGCAAAGGGTTTAAGCTACCAACAGAGAAATGTAGGATTTCTGTTGACTGATCACTGACCAAAAGAGAACAAAAATGTGTCACTAGTAATGCACAAAGTGTTGCACACTAAACCTGTTTAGTGTCATCTCAAAGTAAGAACCAGACTTCATACATTGCAGATCTATCAACCATACAGCCTCAGAAGTTTGGATATACAGATAAATTAACTATAGTAACTTAGATTCATATCTTGGATTAAAATTAGACAAAAGACTAATCTTCAGGCTCTTACAGAAATTGTATATAATATCAAATAGAAGCGAATGAGTCTGTTGACATCTTTGCCTTTTGTGTCTTCCTGACACACAAACAAGACACTCAGTTACATGTTGTTATGTCAAAGAGATTTCTTAAAAGAAAATTAAAATGATTTTAGAGACATTTTTTGATGTGGAAAAATGCAGCAGTCCATAACCTGCATCATTAAAGTCTGAAGGTTTTTAACATATAAATCTGTAAATTATATGCAGGAAATTATGTATAAAATTTATAAATTATACCTTTTAAAATGAGTTGTTTTACGACCAGGATATATTTCAGGAAATTCAAAATACTTTTCCCAATCTAATAATTTTAATAGCTGTTTAGCACCTTCTGGCCATTCAGTCCTACAATATAAAAATTTCAGTTTTAATAAATTTAAAATATTAGAGATAATAACTGAAAAGTAAATGTTATCAATGTAGAAAAAATTTATCTGTATTTGTATAATTAAAAAATTGTGTGTAAATTTTATTGGGCTACAATTTGAAAAAATTGTAGACATAAATTCCCACTGTCGTCTAGCTATCTATCCATCTGTGCTTCCTTAATCTCAAGAACAGTGTTAGATAGATGAAAGATGAGACCAGATATGGAAACCTTAGTGGCAGAAGGCCCCAATTAACTATATAAGAACTTCTGATACAAACTGGAAGTCATGTTATTTCAATTCAAAAATTTTCTCCTGAAAGGTGTTAGATAGATGACCTCTATTGTTAAAGGAAAACTATGATGTACAGGGACAAGCCACTACTAATTTGAGGTGGAAAGCATGTATTTTAAATTAAATAAATTAAAAATATGATTAAAAATTGCAGCCCAGCATTGTGACAATGTCACAATAAATAATTGCTTGTTTATTTTAAAATGTTTCTGATATACAGGATGGACATAGTCTTTCCCATATTATAAAATTTTATTTTTAAAAATCTGCTAAAGCAGCAGTATTCAATTTGTGACAGTGTTGGCTAGTTTTGAAAAGATTGTGCTACAGTTATTAAAAGAAAAAATGGCTTCCATGTAGGAAAAAGCAGTGTGTCCATTAGTAATGCTAGATTGAATCAGCAATTATTGTTCAATGCAGTTTTAGAATAAAATGCAGATGATCATCCACTATTAAAGAGACTATTGATGCTGTACAGGTTGCATTCCTTCTAAATTCACACTTTGGGCATCTTGTGAACTTGAGTTTCTACATTGAGAAAAATTTTACACAAGAGATTTAACTTGTATGCATATAAAGTGCAGATTATCCAAGCATTGAAGCATTGAGTAATGACTGCTACTCCTTGTGACAGATTTTGCATTGCATAGATAATGACAATGATTATCTAAAGGGTGTGTACCTCTCAGCTGGAGTTACATTTATTTATTTATTATATATACAATAGATCTCCTCCCCACATCAACAAAAAAACCCTTAAGATATAATACAAAGCTGAAAAAAATACTAAAAACAAACAACAACAAATAAAATGTGGTTACAAAAAATTGTAAAGAATACATTTACGGTTTCTTTTGTATTGTGGGTATTCAATATGAAGCATGTATTTGATATTATTCATATTGACACCAATGCAATAAAAAAATGATCTACGAGAACTAGTTGAACAAAAAAAATGGAGTATAAATACAGGATAAATTCGAAATTTTTCTCAGGGTACTCTAATGGGAAGCCAATCAGACAAAATAAAATCATTAAAATATTTTTTTAAAAGTAAACAATTGAAATATTTGATTCTTTTACTGATTATAGGAAATCCTACTCTAATCCTAGCAGAATTTAGTGTACAAGTGAAAAGTAAATTATAAAATTTGTTTAGTGTAAAATAAATTTTATCTAGTTCTTTTGAAACTTTATCAAGAGAGGGTGTGACCATGGACCAGATGGATAATCAATGAGTGAATGAAATTAAGCAAAAAAAAAAAAAAAAAAATAGTTCAAAGAAATGCCATCAGATTCCATGACAGATTTCAAGCACTTTAACTAACTTATCGATATGGCCTTTAAATGGTAATTTGTTATTGAAAATGATACCAAGAGTCATTGTATGAATGAGCATATTGTAATGCATCATCATCATCATCATCAACAACAAAAGATGACAATACAGTTGGTATAGTCAAAAGGAAAAATTTATGAATATGGGGAGCAAAAAAATCTCCATTTCATCATTGAAAAGAAAAATAGCCGTAAATTGAATGTTTGGATGTTGGTGCTTACTAGATGGCAGAGTCATCATTCCTTTGCAGAATCAACATAAACAGCTAGCATGTATGTACTGTACTTGGACATGTTGGAGCTTTTTTTATAATACCTCACTAAACAAGTCAAATCCTCCACTGGTTTTCCAAAAAAACTGCACTATCAGATTGGATATTAAGTGTTTGAGATTTTCTCAATACCACACTTTCCAACAGATAGACTGGATATGATGATCCAATATCCTTGTCACCATGATCACTAGATTGAAATAACCTCTTTGGATTTTTCCTGTGAAGCTATGACAAGGATATAAGCTATTCAACATGTGTACCTGATGCTGAAACACTGAGAAGATGGATAACAAACTCTTGCTTCTGTCTCTGCAGAGATGTTGGAGAAAGCTTAATAAGAAATTGAACATTGGGTAAATGTACTCAGGATCATAAAGGATGCATATCAAAATTTATAAACATGTGTCAAAAAACTTTATAATGAACAGATTTTACCAGAATGTAAGACAGAATATATCTGTAATATAAATATACTTAATATTTATATGAAGTATTTTTATATATTTATATAGTCATATTTTGAGAGAGGTTGGACTTAATGAAGATGTTATTTGTTATTAGCATTTATAATTTTTTACAAAATTCATCACTACCCTCAAAATTAAACTTTTTGCCATTCAGTAATAATTGAAAATATAAAAAGTTATAAGTAAAAGTTTTTTCCTTCCAATAGTGAAACTAGTGATATTTATCACATCTTTCTTAATTATCCACAATTAACAGAGATCAAGATTAAAACAGTTTACTTTATTTCATCTATTTAACAGTGCATTTTGGATTGTAATTTTCCAATCCCTCTTCAGTCTTACGGCTTCAATGTCGAAGGTTGTTGTCTACAACATAACGAACAAAAGATTAATTCATGTTAATATACTTTTGTTATCCAGAATAATGCATATAGTGCACAATTTTTATGCATCCTAATGGTGCAATTTCTACACATCAATCTCATTCACTTACTGGCATGATTTCTTTGTCTATTTTTGATGGAAAAATGCAACACTTATTAGCTCCTTATTATCTCTTAGAAGAATTTTAACTTCAACAATGTGATTCATAACATGACAAAGGTCAAAATGTAGTTTTTCATTGTAAATATTTTCACAGTGGAAACCAAAATTTCCACAAACTATAACTATAATAAAAGACACAAGAACATTACTTATATTCTGCAAAAGAAAAAAACACCGTCTGAAAAATCAACGTACTGAGTATGGTATGGATCAGACTAACCTCAGTACACTATAAACAAACAATCAATGGCTGAGAGTAAAGCCCTTCAAGACCTGGCTCATACTTACATTATAAAAATATTGTTATACTGAGGGTTTAATGTCCTTGTAATATAGTTAATCAGGGCATCTAGTACTACACTTACCACTTTAAACTCTGATCTTATCTTCTTTATAATAATTAAATAAAATCTAAAAAATAGCTAACTTTGAGATGAAACAATCTAAAGTTATGTTGCTTATCTAATTGCCTAATTCTCAAATCTAGGGGCAAACAATCTAGATTTAGATGAGAAAAATAGATTCTAAAGTGAAAATTACTCAATATGTGGTATAGACTTCAATATTTTGACTTAAAGTAAAATGGTGGTTACTAGTACTGACCACCATTTTACTTTATTGCCACCAAGAGCACTGTAGCTAAGGTCATTGCCACCAAGAGAGCTGTATCTAAGGTCACAGCCACTCTATGTCGTAGATTCTAGCTTGCTTCTCTTGATTTTAGTAGTATCTTGCTTCTGTACTTCATATTTTTCCTGATAACAACAGGGTTATGCCAAGTCATCTATATAACTCTGTTCTGGAGAAAATTTTTGACTTCCAGTATAGATTGGAAGTTCATATATAGTTAATCAAGACCTCTGGTCCCCAAGCTTTCCATACCTGGCCTCATCTTTCATCTATCTAACTCCATTCTTGAGATTAAGGAAGGACAGACAAATAGATGCCAATGGAAATTTATAAACCTGCAATTTGAAAATTGAAGCCCAATAAATAAACATAAATAATAATAATAATGATAATAAAAAAAATAAGAAACAGATGTAAAAAAATAACAATAAGTAAAATAACAATGGTATCCCTACAGATATAATAAGAGTCCAACAGCATATGCTCTCTCTGATATCAACTCTTTCAATGTTAACTGGGACTAGACAAAAATTGTACAGGTCTGGAGCTAATACCAATTTTGATATGTGGAAGCATTACACATTTATAAATCAATTAGTTAGGGGCAAGCTATCAATTACAAGGACATTAATACCTTATCCATAGCAAGGAGAGCCTTTTTTTGAGATAAATTATATGTAACCTTCGACTTACTTTTATATCTGTAGGGATACTGTCCTTATTTTACTTCTTGTTATTTTTTTAACCTTTGTTTAACCTTTATATTATCATCANTTACAATTATTCAGCAAGATATTCTTTACATTGAGTTTTAATTATAATAAATGCTTTAAGGTTTATGTAACATTTTTAAGAGAGGTGTTTTATAAATATTAAGTACATAATTATATGTAATTTGAGAGCAATTATTGGAAACTGCCTGAATTACATTATATTATGTTTATATTCCAAAATAACATTTTCATATGCTAAAAATAATTTCTTAATGTCAATTAGTCAATGAAAATGAATATATTTATCAATATATTTGAATAAACTGTCAAGCACTAATTTTAATTATTTTTATTTTTTATTTGTAATTTAAATGATCTGGCTTCACTTATTTCAAATGTTTATTCTAGAACATTTTCAAATTACTGTTATGTTCAATATTAACTTACTTATGATTTGAGGAACATAAAATATGACACAGCAGTTAAATGCTGGTGTCAGTTTAATTACTATAATGTTTTTAGTTGTATTTAAGTTTTTCTACAATTTATGATTTCTAAGTGATTTGAATGAATGTATATAACTGCTGCTGTAACTAATCTAAGAAAATTCTTCAACATATATTATTATGTGACTTTTTTCTTTTTTTTCTCTTTTTTCTCATAATCTCAAATTTCTTGCAAAAATGTTGGAAATTCAAATACACCAATTTAAACATATCTTAATACAATATCTCCACATTATATTGTGCATATTGGGAGACAAACAAAATAAGTGATATATCAAATGGTGCAATATAACTGATATATCTATTCATCTGTTTTGTATATTTTCAATTTTCTTGCTATCTTGATTTTTGCAGGCTCTATTTCATACAATGGTAGTCTAAAAGTCATTAGTTGGAATAAGATAACATTTCTTTGCTAATAGAAATTCAATGACAATTGGTTTTTTAAAAATTTTTTGCTACAATACTTTTATATTTGGAAGAAAAAAATAAGCATAATAGATCTGAATGAATTATATAATGAGGGGTTACTGTACTTATATGTAAAACATAAATTATAAAATTATATGTTCTACTTCATAATGAATATGGAACTAATCCTTTTCACACTAATAAACACAAGCTCTATTCTTATTTTGGGAAAGTTTATAGTTATTTTGATTTGAATTTATTTTGTTTAAAATTTTTTTCTAACAGATTCATATCTTTTGTTAACAGAAGATGATAAATATAGTTTAAAAAATTATATGAATTTTTATGTCTGTTCACACAAATAAATAATTTAAATTTTGCCAAAGGCAGTCATAGGAAATAATTTGATGAATGATGTTATTGAGAATATTTATTAATTATATATTTTATTTATTCTAAATTTGTTAATATGAACAGACATGATATTGCTGATGATATCATATTTCTTTGCAAAGGATATATCAACTTTCATACTTAAACTACTATTACTCATTTATGATTCATTTTTAAATATGACACAATCTCTATACTTAATATACACAATTGCATAATTAGTTGTTATGGTAAATATAAATTTTGATAATTACGTAAAATATTATTTAGTCTGAATTTCTATACAGAAGAATTTATTTAAATGTAATATATATATAATATATATATTACATTTAAATAAATTCTTCTGTATAGAAATTCAGACTAAATAATATTTTACGTAATTATCAAAATTTATATTTACCATAACAACTAATTATGCAATTGTGTATATTAAGTATAGAGATTGTGTCATATTTAAAAATGAATCATAAATGAGTAATAGTAGTTTAAGTATGAAAGTTGATATATCCTTTGCAAAGAAATATGATATCATCAGCAATATCATGTCTGTTCATATTAACAAATTTAGAATAAATAAAATATATAATTAATAAATATTCTCAATAACATCATTCATCAAATTANATATATATATATATATTAATATATTATATATAATTTTAATATTTAAATAATCATAAATTATTGAAAGCATTGTTATTACTTAATTTTTGCTTAAATTATTAATTAAAAATTTGAATTATTCTCTATATTCTTTTCAAAAGTTTGTGTAATTAGAATATATAAACTTCTAATGATTTTGACATGCTTTAAATACATAGTATTATACTTTAAGAAAAAATATAATAATATAATTTAACAAAATATGTCTATACACACAAGTACATACAGAATTTTGTTTTTATACAGTAGATACATGTCCAAAAAGTCCATGTAAACAAAAGATAGTTTCTATAAATGAAGGTTGGTTCTAGATCTTAAAAACGAATGAAAATAATGATTAACCAATGAATATAATAAGATGTGTTTAAATAAAACATTTCAGTTTTAGTTAATAAATCAGAGAAAAAATTGTAATATAAGCAAAAATAACACAATCATACAAACAATACACCAAATTTCAGATTAAACTTTTTCTGACTGCTTCAATTCTGAAATAAAATCAGATTGAAAGATTGTTGCTATACACATTGAAATGAATTATATAAAACAGTTAAATTTTAAAATTTATTTCATTATATGTCTAATAGCCTTAATTGCAAATTCTAAGAATTTTGTTTTTTAAAAAGCAATTTTTTATAAAAGGAAGTATAAATATTTTTCATAGAATTAAAATCAAATGAAGATTTTTAAGAAAGTACTGTAAATTTATTGCAATGTGTTAGATCAAAACAAATTGTGTAATAAGAGAATTAGGATATACAATGAAAATGTGTATTTATGTAAGTGTTATATATGTTACTGTGAATGACCGATAGCTGGCAAATGTCAACATTCTCCAGTGAATGTCAGCATTCACATAGTCATTTCTTATATGTACGAAATATTTGATAAATATCATTATTTCTCACTTACACCAGCAAATGTCGACATTCAGCATGCACTGATGGTGAATGTTGAATAAAAATACTTTTATTAAGTTAAGACAAAAATGCAATTTTTTAATGTCAAAATAGGAGAAAACTTAAGTAACAGCACATGTAAATAAACTGTTGAACCTAAAATGAACAGTACATTCTTAATCAGAAAAGAAAAATAATACACAAAATTACACATACACATATATTATGTGATTAACAGTATATAATCTTATTTATTGCAACAACTTAAACTGTTATGGCACTTTGAATTGCACAAGAGTCCCTTGCTTTTACAACTGAATTTATTCGTGGAACATTTCTTTTTGCAATGACAGCGTGTATAGCCTTGCCCTCCACTTTTCGAATTAGCTGCAGCTGCTTCTCTCCACGATATTTGTTAAGAAATCTCATCTATGGAAAGTAACTTTTCTTTACAAATTACGAACTGATTACATTATTACATGATTACGAACTGATCTGTTAATGGTGTCTTTTATTCAGATATCACTGACGCCTTACTGACAACCTCTCTTATCTTCCGCCACTCGACCTGACAAACAGATCCTCACCTCACAGGATCAAAAGACCTTATTCTACTTCCTGCTACCCACAAAATATTTGGCGACAGACTGTCACCTCTCTGTCGACATCGGCTTCTCAGGTGTCATTTCGACCTCCACCAAGGCTTATCTGTGCTTGTCGACAAACACCGGCAATTGTTCGAATGTATAATAATATAACCAAATATTCAGACTTTCACCAACGTATTTTGTATGTGTCAACATTCTCTAATTTCGGTCTTTCACAGTAACATATACATACATACATTTTACACTATAGTATTATAAAT
>NW_019385704.1:107781-134172 GCF_000671375.1 Centruroides sculpturatus | reverse complement strand
ATATAAGATAAAAATACAAAATAAACAGTAATATAAAATGCTTCTTGTCTGGATAACTATGTTAAATTTTCAATTGACTATTAATATGTCTACGTACGGTACGTATAATATTGTACCCAACCGAAGAGGGATGAATGTATACATTCAAAACACGTATCAGAGTCAATAAAATTGAAACGATAAAAAAGTCATTTGTGGTCATTACGATGAGTTTGATTTTGAGGCATATTAATAGCCAATTGAAAATTTAATAATATAAACACTTCGTAAAAAGAAAAGTGATCTTTTTGACGGACGAAAAGCACATTTCAGAATGTAGCCTTAATCTGGGTATATTACAGAAGTACTGTACAATACATGTTGCACATACTGTAGATTATTAAAAAGTTTGGAAATCACTTAATAGAATCAGAAACAAGATTAATAAAGTATATGTTAGAATAATACATTTTTAAACTTATAATTCTTATCAAATTACAATCCTTATTTCAACTTTTAAAAAATTGTTGAAAACATTAAAAAGTATTGACCAGAAATAATAATATTTCTAGAAAAATTCAAAATATGAGAAATCAGAAAAAAATTATATATGATATTTAAACATAAAAACGACTTTTAATTCTTATAATCAGTTTTGCTCATTTAAGAAAAAAAATATATTAAAACGAAATAACTTTATGCACATTTTTATTAAATACAGTAATTTAATTTACAAAAATAAAATTCAGTTTTAAATAGTTTTAATATTTTCGATGAAATGAGTTTCTTTTTTTTTCTTATTGTTTTTTAATTAAATAATAACCGATTAAAATAATAAGTTGCGTTAATGTAGTCTTTTGCGTACATAACACACAGATTAAGTCTTGGAATGAAATACATTTTCTACGTAAGTGCACGAGAAATAAAACAAGCAAATCCCGATCGACGGGATAAAACTATGATAACCGAGCCATCCTCCCATCATGATTTTACGTTAATTTAACCGGTAACAAATTATCGCTATATTAAAAAAGTTTTAATTTCCTTATTTATTTTCTAATATTAAACAAATTAACTTGTAAATTAATTCAAAAAAGTCGCGAGCTGCTAAGATTATTGTAAAAATTAGGCTTAACCTAACCCTAACGGTTTATTTTTAAAAAATAATATTTTTAATCACTTAAAAAAAACTCGCGTTAATTTTAATCGACTATTAATTTATTATTATTAATTTTGGTTATTTAAGAATAAAATGAATATATTTGGGACGTCAAAACGTCACCTGCCTAAATCGAAAACGATGAGTTTTGGTCGTCTGGTTCGAGAGACGTCGTCGGCCATGCTAACAATTACCCTGTCTATAGTCAATGTTGTTCTAGGAAAAGATAAAGAAGAAATGACGCTAAAAATTGACGATTTACCCATCGAAATTATAGCTCACATTTTTACATTTTTGTCTGCTAAAGATTTAAATGTTGTATCTTCGGTTTGTCGACGTTTTTACGAAGCAACTTTATTGGAATCAATTTGGATAATTAGATGTCGTAAAGGTGTGTTTACCATCTTTTTTTTTATTTTTTATTTTGTTTTTAAAAGTTCTCAAAATTTAATTTTGTTGTTGTTAAATGAAATTTTAGAAAGTATTCACGTGACAAATGCAACTTTATCAACCCGTGTTTATATTTACAATGACGAAGATATTACGTGTTGATGTTAATTTACGCATTATAAAGTGTCAGATTTACATTTAATCGTTGTGAATAATACACTTTAATTGGCTGCAATTTGAAAAAATTGTAGACCTATAAATTTCCTGTCTGTCTGTCTGTCTGTCCTTCCTTAATCTCAAGAATGGTGTAAGGGTGTCGCACCCTTACACCTTTCTTGAGATTATATGCAGATGCAAATTTAGAGTAAGCGAGAGGTTGCAAGCGATATAGTTCTTGCAAAGGAAAACCGTGCAGAAGCGAGAAATATCGCTGGCAAGAACAAATTTCTGGTTCTCACAGGTATCTGATGGGGGTTGATATTTATCTCGTCTTGCTTACTCACGTCTGCATAGTCACACCCCAAGATAAGGTGGTCCTCTACTTTTGTTAAATTTGCTATTTCGCACACATTTTGTACTTCGATTTTTATCGATATATATGATGCACATATTTTTGTATAATGATTCTCCCCTTCTTGTGAACTATTAGCCACTAGTCCCTTCCTACCTCTCCGACATTATTAGGCATCACTGGTTCAATCTCGAGCAGGGATGTCTTGAGTTAGCGCTTGTGTTAACGAGTTGTGTCTTGTCGGTTTGTTAGGACGTGTGCTATCACTTTAGGTACTGTACATTTCTGTTTTGGTAAAAAAATTTGTCCTTATTAATTCATAAACATGAGTGAAAAATGAAAAAACAGTAGTGTTGGTATGGGACAAAAAAAATCCAGGTCTCTTAACATCCATATGATCAAAAGTGTATATCTACAAAGGACAATAGAAAAAGACACTGCATGTTACAGAACTATATCAAAAAAAGAAAAAAGAATATAATTAATTATCTCTTGACAAATTTATAAAGAAAACAACAATACAGGTATACCTTGCCTTACGTCGGTAATTGGTTCCAGGAGAGGTGTTCTCGACTTAAGTCACTTAAGTTGAGAAACGATGTAAGTCGAATTTACTTGTCACTAGGTTAAACCACAAATACCATTCTTAGTTCTGTATTTTATTTATAAATGCATTTTTAATAATATTTATATATGATTAATAAGAATCTATTTTAAGCTTACAAAGAAATAAATTTTAGTTTTTAATATAGTACAGGAAAAAACTAATCTAAATTTTTGAATGTATGTATGGTACGTACATACTTGTAAATATACATGTTTACAATTTGGCAATGTTTACAGTACATCATGGATGCTATATTTGTGAATGTGGTTTTTTCTAAGACATTATAAAATAATATGATTTTGTAAGGTTAAATAACAAATATAGTTATTAAAATTATTTTGCGATAGTAAAAAATAAACTAATTTATGTTAAATTTACCAATAAAAGTGGCATTGACAACAATGCCAAACCAAACAAATATATTGAAACTACCGTGGAAAATGCCAATATTGAGCTCTTAAAGACCACTAAATAAGATGACAACACAGAGTTACGATGTTTTCATATTTCGTTCTCTACAATTTATGATGATTATATTAACATTTACTGTAAATGTATGTATTTTAATATGATTTTATGTGTTTTTAACACTTTTTCTAGTAATATTACAATTTCAATATTTGTGGTGGACAGAGATAAAATCGAATAAAATTATTTAAACTTAATTTTTACTTTTCCATATATTTTTTTTGACAAACGACGTATAATCGAGAACGACGTAACTTGAGGTATACCTGTACTAATCAATAAAAAATAAATATTTTGAAAACCCTTTTTTTTTTTATGCTTTTTAAATTGCTCTACTTTCATAAACATTTCAGGAACCAATTAGGTACAAAAGTGGAGGACCACCTGATCAAAGTCAAGACCAGATATGAAATCTGGACCTCATGCCTCTAAGCTTTAACTATGTATGAACTTGCAGCCTGGCATTGTGACAATGTCACAATAAATAATTGCTTGTTTTCAATACATTATATCTAAACTAAAATTAGTGTTAATAAACAAGTTAATGCACACTATTTTGATTTTATCATGCTGTTGGCTTTGTAGAAGTTATCATTTTAACATAGACAATAAGTTTTATTCTTTAAATTTGATAAAATAAACTGTTTGACTTTCAGTTTTAATCTTTTTCTTATGAGTAATTATCTGTTGTTTTTAAAAATTCTATTGATTAATAGTCCATATCATTTATGTACAATTACACCTCAGAGCTGTAGGCTGTACACATAAGTGAAAGTCAGAAATTCCTCATTCAGGGTTCACATTTTATCATAATTTATATGTAACAAGTATTAGTTATTCCAAATCTTAGAGTATCCTATTGAAAGTTTTACTAATTTTTATTAATTCAAGTATAAAACAATTATATTTGGAATATTAAAATGTCATCCATTTAAATGGAAAATGACCAGCTTTGATCATCTGGTGAAAGACTTTATTAGAAAATTACATGGTTAACAATTTTCAGATATCTTTTTATGTATTTGAGTTCATAAATATTTTAATTTTGAAACGAATGGAAATTAAATGATCTGTATGAAATATTATTGCTGTTTCAATATAGTGATTGGAAACTAGCCTATCTGAATTAAAATGAATCAGTTGCATTGCATGTAGAGTTGAAAGAGATGTAAAATTAATTTTGGCATCTCATTATTTCTTTCTTTTCTATTTAATTTTAGAATTATTTACAAGATGGTTTTGTCATAAAGCATATTTATTTTGAGAGATTAAAGTTATTGAACGAATTTTTAACTTTTATTTTGCATTTAATTTTTAGAATGTTTAGAAAAGTTGACCAGATGTTTAAATGTTATGTGATCCTGTTTGAAGCAAATTTGACCTACTTTATATCATTTTTATTTATTCTCTTAATGGGTCTTTCTATATTTTCTTAATATTAATCTTCTATTTTAAAATTATTTTTATTTGCAGTATTTTAAGTGAAGTATTTAATTACTTTACACATTTTAATTAGTTGTCACAAATATATTTGTATATTGCATTAATTAAATTAAATACATAGAATATCAATTTTGTTTAACTTATCTGAACAATAAGTGAATGTAAAAAGATGAATTGTTTATATAATGAAAGTTAACTGTTTATATTTTATATATACAAATAATTATCATCTATGCTTATTATAAATAATGATTGAAAATAAATCATACAAATGAAATGTTGGCTTTTATAGTAATTTTTTTAATGAAGTATGAGATGCTTTTAATATTACAAATTTTTCAGTGTTTTACTGGATTGGTTTATGTATTAAATCTTTATGTTGTAAAAATTAATAGAAATTATTTTCCTGTATATAATCTAGACATATTATATACAGAAAAATAATCTTACTGTTGTTGCAAAATTTGATACAATTATGTTTTGGTTTGAAATTAAAAGCATTTTCAGACTTAAACAAAGTCTTCTGTTCAATTTGTTCTGTTGTTTAATTGAAAAAAAATTATTTTTTTGAAGTATTTATTTTTTAGCATAACTTGTATATTTTTTTATTTTTAAATTATTCTACCAAATTAAATAATTGTGGAAAGTGAAGTATTGGTAAAGTTTGATTATCATGTGTTGAAAAGTCATAATAAAAATTCTATGGATTATTTTTTTTTATCTTAAAAATAATTCCTTTTTAATAAATAATCTTCATAAAATTTAAAAAATATATATAAAACAGTTGTAAAAAATAAATGCAATTTGACTCTCATCAAAAAAAATTTTTAATACAAATACATAATCATTTATATTGAAAAATATTTGTGTTTATATAGTTGGTTCTTATCAATAACAAATTAAATGTTTAAAACAACTTGAAAAATAAATTACTGTTATTATTGCCATTAAAATTAAATACTTTTTATTAAAAATTGTCAATTGTAATTGCATTAGTTTATATAATTCATTTCCCACTTAGCAACTAATCTGCATAATTAAGGAAACATTAAAATAGGAAATGTTAAAGTAGCAATTGTGAGGTATAGATGAACTTTTTGAATATTTAAATTTTTTGAAATCCTATTGGAATTTAATATAGAGTTAATCTTTAGAGTTAAAGAATAAAATTTAATGTCATCAGGATTTGTGAATTACAATTATTCAGCAAGATATTCTTTACATTGAGTTTTAATTATAATAAATGCTTTAAGGTTTATGTAACANAATTAGTTTTTTTCAATGATAATACATATTTTTTTAAAAATTGAAATAATTACCATATTTTATAGTATATAAGATGCACCCCCTATTTCAGCATAGAATATTTAGGAAAAAGTATTTAGTGTGTTTAATTTATGCCACCTTGTACCTTTAGCATTCAACCTCAATTTTTTTTATGCATTCTGGTTAAAAAAAAAGTAAAATTAGAATGCCACAATTTCATTTATTAGATAGTTTAAAATAAGTCATTTACAATTAAAATATTCTACATGAATACATAAAAAAAGCTACTTAGCTATACAACAAATACAAATAATATGTTGAATTAAACAACAATGTTTTTATTCAAGAGTTGGACTAGTTAGTGATTACCTGTAACTTGCTGAAAGACATTTGGAAATTTATTAGCCTATGGGAGATTATAACTTTATATACATATAAGGCATAGAGCATTTTTCATCCCTTTTTTGGACAAAAGTTTTTCTTATAAGCCATAAAATATGGTAAACACATAATAATAATTTTTAAAAATTTATTATTAACCTTGAAGCAATGCCCAAGCTATATCCTTCACTTTTTAATTTCTCTAAAATATCTGGAACATCATTGTAATATTTAATCTTCTTTCCTGAGCCATCGTAAACAAATCCATCACTAAAAATAATTTATATATTATTAAACATAATGCAATACTCTTTCATTGTAAAGTTTATATTATAAATATTAATACCCTTTTTTAATCATTGGTGGAGTTACATGAGTATCAATCCAAAATGGCCATAATGTATAATCTGTAAAAATATTTATAATTATTATAAAATAATATAGTAATATGTAATATGTGTACTTCTTATTTTTAATTCACTTTTCATTACGGACATCTACTTAAAATTAGAATTTTTAAATATTTAATTAATTCATTCAATTAGTTGCTATGCAGTTTCAATTAAATGTTACATGTTAGCTCAATTCCAAAAACAAAAAAAGAAAAAAAGATATAAATAACTTAGTGAGGTCATAGACCTAGTGATATATGTACTTAGTGTAACTTGTAAACACACGTATTCCTGTCTGATAACATATTCTTGAACTGATAATTGGCAATACATATACTGTATTCACCATCACATTTTAAAGTTTTATTTTTATGGATTTATGTTTGTTCTATTATACTGGATTTCATTTATAAGATCAACTGATAAAATTATTAAGTTTTGATTATTGTTGTTTTGCAATTAAAAAAAAGGTTAAATATTAAGTAAGTATATATAGATATAGTATTTAAAAAAATTAAATTAAAATAATATAATTATTTATTTTTTGTTTTATGTATTGTACATTTATCTGGATTGTTTCCTATATACAGGAATTTTGCAATGATCTTATCATATCAATTATCCAATGATTTGAAATGATGACACAGGTGAAATACAAATAAATGTAATTGTCAACCAGAAAAGGTATTATATCTAGATCTTGAAATGAAAAAAGATACCTTCAAGGACAACTAAAGAAGCTGCCCTGTAGTTAAACAGTCAAGGTTGCATTATTATCCTGTTCACTTTTCCAACAATGGAACTGTCATTTCTTTGGGTAAGCAATGATTCATTTAGATAAA
Source organism: Centruroides sculpturatus (assembly GCF_000671375.1). Classification (NCBI taxonomy): domain Eukaryota; kingdom Metazoa; phylum Arthropoda; class Arachnida; order Scorpiones; family Buthidae; genus Centruroides; species Centruroides sculpturatus. The sequence continues at coordinate 126,734 of NW_019385704.1, read as the reverse complement.
ATTAATTAAAAAATAACTTGTAAAAGTATCTAGCTAAATTGATTATTTTTCATATACTTTTCTACTAACATCTATTTATCTATACAAAATATTACTGTAATAAAAACAGTAAGTTAAAACACATATGGATGTTTACTTACATTTAAAACCCTATTTAAAAAATGAAAGTTTCCAATATAAAACTTCCTTTGCATTATTAATTAATTCAAATAAAAATAATGTATTATAATAANAATATTATAATAATAAAATTTAAAAACTAATTTACTTATTCATACACCTACTTATTTTTAGAGATGATAAAACAATTATATCAAACAAAAAAAATTTATCATCAAAACTTTACAAAATGCTGAGTGTTGTTAAATATTTTTGTAAAATATATATAAATTTTTCAAATAATTCATTGTATGCTTATTAAAGTTCCATTATAATAGAATAATAAACACATATGGAACAATAAATGAATAAATATCACTATTTAATTATCAACATCACATGAAAATATCATAATATATTATTACATAACTAAAATCAGTTATTAGATAAATTTTAAATTCTCAAATATAACAGCTATTTTAAAATAATATTCATCAGAAAAGATATATACCAATATAATTTTATTTACAATCTATTAATTTTTTTTCTACTTTAGTTAAAAATTAAGCACATCTACTGTTCGATCTTATTTAATACCTGCTTTTAAATTCTTACTTAGCAATAGTTAAAAATGTGTTTGAATATAGAAACTTATTCTACAGTATCTAATTCATTTTTGTATTGAAAGTCAATCTTAACCTTTCCATCATGATATGCTTTTCTGTCTTCTGTCTGAGTTTTTAGACAATATTTTTTTCCTGTATTTATATATTTAATATAAGATAAAAATACAAAATAAACAGTAATATAAAATGCTTCTTGTCTGGATAACTATGTTAAATTTTCAATTGACTATTAATATGTCTACGTACGGTACGTATAATATTGTACCCAACCGAAGAGGGATGAATGTATACATTCAAAACACGTATCAGAGTCAATAAAATTGAAACGATAAAAAAGTCATTTGTGGTCATTACGATGAGTTTGATTTTGAGGCATATTAATAGCCAATTGAAAATTTAATAATATAAACACTTCGTAAAAAGAAAAGTGATCTTTTTGACGGACGAAAAGCACATTTCAGAATGTAGCCTTAATCTGGGTATATTACAGAAGTACTGTACAATACATGTTGCACATACTGTAGATTATTAAAAAGTTTGGAAATCACTTAATAGAATCAGAAACAAGATTAATAAAGTATATGTTAGAATAATACATTTTTAAACTTATAATTCTTATCAAATTACAATCCTTATTTCAACTTTTAAAAAATTGTTGAAAACATTAAAAAGTATTGACCAGAAATAATAATATTTCTAGAAAAATTCAAAATATGAGAAATCAGAAAAAAATTATATATGATATTTAAACATAAAAACGACTTTTAATTCTTATAATCAGTTTTGCTCATTTAAGAAAAAAAATATATTAAAACGAAATAACTTTATGCACATTTTTATTAAATACAGTAATTTAATTTACAAAAATAAAATTCAGTTTTAAATAGTTTTAATATTTTCGATGAAATGAGTTTCTTTTTTTTTCTTATTGTTTTTTAATTAAATAATAACCGATTAAAATAATAAGTTGCGTTAATGTAGTCTTTTGCGTACATAACACACAGATTAAGTCTTGGAATGAAATACATTTTCTACGTAAGTGCACGAGAAATAAAACAAGCAAATCCCGATCGACGGGATAAAACTATGATAACCGAGCCATCCTCCCATCATGATTTTACGTTAATTTAACCGGTAACAAATTATCGCTATATTAAAAAAGTTTTAATTTCCTTATTTATTTTCTAATATTAAACAAATTAACTTGTAAATTAATTCAAAAAAGTCGCGAGCTGCTAAGATTATTGTAAAAATTAGGCTTAACCTAACCCTAACGGTTTATTTTTAAAAAATAATATTTTTAATCACTTAAAAAAAACTCGCGTTAATTTTAATCGACTATTAATTTATTATTATTAATTTTGGTTATTTAAGAATAAAATGAATATATTTGGGACGTCAAAACGTCACCTGCCTAAATCGAAAACGATGAGTTTTGGTCGTCTGGTTCGAGAGACGTCGTCGGCCATGCTAACAATTACCCTGTCTATAGTCAATGTTGTTCTAGGAAAAGATAAAGAAGAAATGACGCTAAAAATTGACGATTTACCCATCGAAATTATAGCTCACATTTTTACATTTTTGTCTGCTAAAGATTTAAATGTTGTATCTTCGGTTTGTCGACGTTTTTACGAAGCAACTTTATTGGAATCAATTTGGATAATTAGATGTCGTAAAGGTGTGTTTACCATCTTTTTTTTTATTTTTTATTTTGTTTTTAAAAGTTCTCAAAATTTAATTTTGTTGTTGTTAAATGAAATTTTAGAAAGTATTCACGTGACAAATGCAACTTTATCAACCCGTGTTTATATTTACAATGACGAAGATATTACGTGTTGATGTTAATTTACGCATTATAAAGTGTCAGATTTACATTTAATCGTTGTGAATAATACACTTTAATTGGCTGCAATTTGAAAAAATTGTAGACCTATAAATTTCCTGTCTGTCTGTCTGTCTGTCCTTCCTTAATCTCAAGAATGGTGTAAGGGTGTCGCACCCTTACACCTTTCTTGAGATTATATGCAGATGCAAATTTAGAGTAAGCGAGAGGTTGCAAGCGATATAGTTCTTGCAAAGGAAAACCGTGCAGAAGCGAGAAATATCGCTGGCAAGAACAAATTTCTGGTTCTCACAGGTATCTGATGGGGGTTGATATTTATCTCGTCTTGCTTACTCACGTCTGCATAGTCACACCCCAAGATAAGGTGGTCCTCTACTTTTGTTAAATTTGCTATTTCGCACACATTTTGTACTTCGATTTTTATCGATATATATGATGCACATATTTTTGTATAATGATTCTCCCCTTCTTGTGAACTATTAGCCACTAGTCCCTTCCTACCTCTCCGACATTATTAGGCATCACTGGTTCAATCTCGAGCAGGGATGTCTTGAGTTAGCGCTTGTGTTAACGAGTTGTGTCTTGTCGGTTTGTTAGGACGTGTGCTATCACTTTAGGTACTGTACATTTCTGTTTTGGTAAAAAAATTTGTCCTTATTAATTCATAAACATGAGTGAAAAATGAAAAAACAGTAGTGTTGGTATGGGACAAAAAAAATCCAGGTCTCTTAACATCCATATGATCAAAAGTGTATATCTACAAAGGACAATAGAAAAAGACACTGCATGTTACAGAACTATATCAAAAAAAGAAAAAAGAATATAATTAATTATCTCTTGACAAATTTATAAAGAAAACAACAATACAGGTATACCTTGCCTTACGTCGGTAATTGGTTCCAGGAGAGGTGTTCTCGACTTAAGTCACTTAAGTTGAGAAACGATGTAAGTCGAATTTACTTGTCACTAGGTTAAACCACAAATACCATTCTTAGTTCTGTATTTTATTTATAAATGCATTTTTAATAATATTTATATATGATTAATAAGAATCTATTTTAAGCTTACAAAGAAATAAATTTTAGTTTTTAATATAGTACAGGAAAAAACTAATCTAAATTTTTGAATGTATGTATGGTACGTACATACTTGTAAATATACATGTTTACAATTTGGCAATGTTTACAGTACATCATGGATGCTATATTTGTGAATGTGGTTTTTTCTAAGACATTATAAAATAATATGATTTTGTAAGGTTAAATAACAAATATAGTTATTAAAATTATTTTGCGATAGTAAAAAATAAACTAATTTATGTTAAATTTACCAATAAAAGTGGCATTGACAACAATGCCAAACCAAACAAATATATTGAAACTACCGTGGAAAATGCCAATATTGAGCTCTTAAAGACCACTAAATAAGATGACAACACAGAGTTACGATGTTTTCATATTTCGTTCTCTACAATTTATGATGATTATATTAACATTTACTGTAAATGTATGTATTTTAATATGATTTTATGTGTTTTTAACACTTTTTCTAGTAATATTACAATTTCAATATTTGTGGTGGACAGAGATAAAATCGAATAAAATTATTTAAACTTAATTTTTACTTTTCCATATATTTTTTTTGACAAACGACGTATAATCGAGAACGACGTAACTTGAGGTATACCTGTACTAATCAATAAAAAATAAATATTTTGAAAACCCTTTTTTTTTTTATGCTTTTTAAATTGCTCTACTTTCATAAACATTTCAGGAACCAATTAGGTACAAAAGTGGAGGACCACCTGATCAAAGTCAAGACCAGATATGAAATCTGGACCTCATGCCTCTAAGCTTTAACTATGTATGAACTTGCAGCCTGGCATTGTGACAATGTCACAATAAATAATTGCTTGTTTTCAATACATTATATCTAAACTAAAATTAGTGTTAATAAACAAGTTAATGCACACTATTTTGATTTTATCATGCTGTTGGCTTTGTAGAAGTTATCATTTTAACATAGACAATAAGTTTTATTCTTTAAATTTGATAAAATAAACTGTTTGACTTTCAGTTTTAATCTTTTTCTTATGAGTAATTATCTGTTGTTTTTAAAAATTCTATTGATTAATAGTCCATATCATTTATGTACAATTACACCTCAGAGCTGTAGGCTGTACACATAAGTGAAAGTCAGAAATTCCTCATTCAGGGTTCACATTTTATCATAATTTATATGTAACAAGTATTAGTTATTCCAAATCTTAGAGTATCCTATTGAAAGTTTTACTAATTTTTATTAATTCAAGTATAAAACAATTATATTTGGAATATTAAAATGTCATCCATTTAAATGGAAAATGACCAGCTTTGATCATCTGGTGAAAGACTTTATTAGAAAATTACATGGTTAACAATTTTCAGATATCTTTTTATGTATTTGAGTTCATAAATATTTTAATTTTGAAACGAATGGAAATTAAATGATCTGTATGAAATATTATTGCTGTTTCAATATAGTGATTGGAAACTAGCCTATCTGAATTAAAATGAATCAGTTGCATTGCATGTAGAGTTGAAAGAGATGTAAAATTAATTTTGGCATCTCATTATTTCTTTCTTTTCTATTTAATTTTAGAATTATTTACAAGATGGTTTTGTCATAAAGCATATTTATTTTGAGAGATTAAAGTTATTGAACGAATTTTTAACTTTTATTTTGCATTTAATTTTTAGAATGTTTAGAAAAGTTGACCAGATGTTTAAATGTTATGTGATCCTGTTTGAAGCAAATTTGACCTACTTTATATCATTTTTATTTATTCTCTTAATGGGTCTTTCTATATTTTCTTAATATTAATCTTCTATTTTAAAATTATTTTTATTTGCAGTATTTTAAGTGAAGTATTTAATTACTTTACACATTTTAATTAGTTGTCACAAATATATTTGTATATTGCATTAATTAAATTAAATACATAGAATATCAATTTTGTTTAACTTATCTGAACAATAAGTGAATGTAAAAAGATGAATTGTTTATATAATGAAAGTTAACTGTTTATATTTTATATATACAAATAATTATCATCTATGCTTATTATAAATAATGATTGAAAATAAATCATACAAATGAAATGTTGGCTTTTATAGTAATTTTTTTAATGAAGTATGAGATGCTTTTAATATTACAAATTTTTCAGTGTTTTACTGGATTGGTTTATGTATTAAATCTTTATGTTGTAAAAATTAATAGAAATTATTTTCCTGTATATAATCTAGACATATTATATACAGAAAAATAATCTTACTGTTGTTGCAAAATTTGATACAATTATGTTTTGGTTTGAAATTAAAAACATTTTCAGACTTAAACAAAGTCTTCTGTTCAATTTGTTCTGTTGTTTAATTGAAAAAAAATTATTTTTTTGAAGTATTTATTTTTTAGCATAACTTGTATATTTTTTTATTTTTAAATTATTCTACCAAATTAAATAATTGTGGAAAGTGAAGTATTGGTAAAGTTTGATTATCATGTGTTGAAAAGTCATAATAAAAATTCTATGGATTATTTTTTTTTATCTTAAAAATAATTCCTTTTTAATAAATAATCTTCATAAAATTTAAAAAATATATATAAAACAGTTGTAAAAAATAAATGCAATTTGACTCTCATCAAAAAAAATTTTTAATACAAATACATAATCATTTATATTGAAAAATATTTGTGTTTATATAGTTGGTTCTTATCAATAACAAATTAAATGTTTAAAACAACTTGAAAAATAAATTACTGTTATTATTGCCATTAAAATTAAATACTTTTTATTAAAAATTGTCAATTGTAATTGCATTAGTTTATATAATTCATTTCCCACTTAGCAACTAATCTGCATAATTAAGGAAACATTAAAATAGGAAATGTTAAAGTAGCAATTGTGAGGTATAGATGAACTTTTTGAATATTTAAATTTTTTGAAATCCTATTGGAATTTAATATAGAGTTAATCTTTAGAGTTAAAGAATAAAATTTAATGTCATCAGGATTTGTGAATTACAATTATTCAGCAAGATATTCTTTACATTGAGTTTTAATTATAATAAATGCTTTAAGGTTTATGTAACATTTTTAAGAGAGGTGTTTTATAAATATTAAGTACATAATTATATGTAATTTGAGAGCAATTATTGGAAACTGCCTGAATTACATTATATTATGTTTATATTCCAAAATAACATTTTCATATGCTAAAAATAATTTCTTAATGTCAATTAGTCAATGAAAATGAATATATTTATCAATATATTTGAATAAACTGTCAAGCACTAATTTTAATTTATTTTATAAAAGCAGAGGCAAAATACATTTCAATATTTGAAGTTGAAAATTTATGTTTTAATTCATATTTTAATAATTTTTCTTAATATTATTTTCACATTTTAAAATTATTTTTATTTGCAGTATTTTAAAGGAAGTATTTAATTAGTTTTAAAATTTATTATGAAATACTAAATAATAATAATAATAATTTTTATTTATTATTATTTATTTTTTTTAGATTTTAATGTGCCAATTAAAAAGTTTAGTGGATTCTTATATAGAGATCTTTATACAAAAGGTAATTTGAAACTATGTCAGTTATTTAATATTTTTATTATAAATCTGAATCAAATAGATGTTTTTAAAATATTTTTAAATTTTTTTTTTTAGTATTATATCAGTATAGATCATTAATTGGACTTTGGCAATCAGATGTACCATCATACGGTGGATTATTGGAAGTTAAGGTAAAATAAAAGTGATTGTATTAATATTTGTTAATACAATCACTTTTATTATGTGAAATGTTATTTATACTACAATTTTTAAAAATAAATCTTAAAACATTTTTATAAAAAATATATATATTATCTATATTCAGAGAATGATTGATTGATTTTATTGTTTAAATATACAATAAAATCTGTGTAAATTGAAATTGCATGGTGCTGAATTTTTTTTCAGTTTCTCAGGTTTATTTTTAACAAATTCTTTTTAAACAGAAAGTTGCTCTATTTTAAAGAAATTTTTCCATTTAAGCAGGTTTCTGTTTAATTCATGTTCTATGTTGGACATGTTTTTACTATATGTTAACTACATTGTTGTGATGTTTAATTATTTACTACTATAGTCTATCTATGGAAAGAATCAACTTTGGTATTAACCAATGACCATTAGCCATTGCTCACGTAGTTGTGGCAAATTACTTAGTTTCTTTCTTATTTGTTAAACACATCATTGCCATTATAAACAGTATTATGGATGATTGGACTTGGCAGAAAGATGATGATATAGTTTCTTCAAATTTTTAATTTTTTACAAAATACACTAGCCATTTTAATTAAATAAATTATGATCACACTAGATTTTGCAAGATGGTTGAACATAAGTCATTTTGTGATTCACAAGGTGTAGATAAAATCACTTTCCAAACCATATGATCAGATTTCCAAAGATATGGCCATTGTTGCAGTTGTTGAGAAGATTGTTGTCTAGGCTGCTTTGTCAACAGTCTCTTCAAAAGACTACTAATTGTGGATATCTACATTGCAGAATAGGACTGCAACTCTTATTCATCCAAGATTTGACTTGCTGAAAGTGCAAAAAGGACAGTATCAATTTCTATGGAACCCAGAAGCTACATAGGTGCTGTGCACTATACAACCAGTAATATGCATGTCCTAACTGTCTTCCACAAGTGGGGGGACATTTAAATTGGACATAAATACATGTGAGCTGGAGTCCAAATCATGAAGGTCTGTACTTTTTACAGATAAATAAAGTTATATTTTATAGAAGGAGTCTCAACAAGTTTTCATCTAGAAAGAGCCAGAAATCCAAAACATAATCATCATGGAGATAGAGGGACTTCTAAGATGATGATGATAGTTTACTGTACTTGTATGGGGAGGCATTTCTTCAGGTGAATGAATCAACCTCTATGTGCTGCCATATAGAAACCTGACTGCTCATAGATAGAGATGATATCCTCTACTCCCTTTGTTCTTTTGTATGCAGCTGCAGTTGGTGACATGCATTATACTGCAACCCAATAATGCTTTCCCTCACACAGCTTATCTTCAGCAATGCCTTGAAGATTGTTGTCTGTATGGAGTTGCCAGCATCTCTTTCAATCTAAACTCTACCAAGCATCCCTAAACTCTGTACTAGCAACTCTGTACCCACCATCCTTAAACCCTGTACAAGCTACAAACTCCTTTGCAGGATAATGGGCATTGCTGCCTACAGATCTCATTGACATCATCATTACCAGCATGAAACATAGCTATTTGAGGTAGCCATATTCTTTATTGAGGTCATTTTTTTATTTAATTTTGATATATGTATTTTTCTTTTATCTGCATGGCTAATATGAAATGTAAATGCTTTATATCAAATGTTCTTGTAGTTTTAACAACAGTAAAGAAAACCACCAAGAGTTTAATCAAATGGGATATGTTTTGAATTATAACAGTTTTTTTTTCTGTTGTTTCCTAATTTATGGAAACCAGTTTATTTTGGAAGTATAATTTAAAACTATATAAATTATATTATGAAAATTTGATTTTTTTTTGTTTTCAAACAAACTTTATTTAAAATTGTAATACCTTACTAAAGAATAGAGAGACAATATTGTATCAAATAAAAGATTTGTTTTTAAGACAGATGTTTAATTTGAATTATTATGTCTTAAATCTTTAAAAATTAAGTACTAATGCAGGAACAGCATGATGTTGAGTCACCAATTTTAATCAACCGTGAGGATATAATGAATCCCCAACCTTTAATTTTGAGTCTTGCACCTTACTGTTTGGTACATTGTTGTGGGTTCATTATATCCTCACCAAGTTTGATCAAAATCAGTGGCCCAATGTCATACATCCCCTCATGAGTACTTTTAAAAAATTAATTAGTAAATATAAAAGTACTTAGATTAAACACTTTAAAAATTTTTATTTTTAGTGTTATACTAAACACCAACAATAAAAATTTTAAAGTTTAAAATTTAAAAGTACTTAAACTAAAGTACTTTAAAATTTTTATTATTAGAAAATTATTTTAAAAAATTATTTACTTTTATATGGTTTTAATTTATTCTAGTTTGAAAATGGCAAATTGATAGGAACCCAGTTATATCCCCCTCAAGATCCTTATATTAATAGGCCATTACGAAGAAAACCGCTGTTTAGTATAGGAATTGATTCAAATGATGAAAAAATTGTACTATGCACTGTTTGTGAAAATAGCCATAAAGCAGAAGTAGAAATGGTCAGTAAATTAAAATTTTTTTGTGGAATATTAAGTTTAATCATAATTTAGATTAATAAAATAAAATTTTATTTTTATAATTACAGAAAGAAAATAATGAATTTCATTTCAAGTGCTTAGATATTGACACTCATAAAAGTCCAAATAGCCGGCATCAGGTATAATATTAAAAAAATTTATATTATTATTTTATCAAATAGAATTTCACTTGAACTAACATAACAAAGACAGAGATCAAAACATAAACATATTTTGATCAGGATTATTTAACGTATTTTGAAATATTTTAACATATTAGGAAACATTAACATATTTTGATTTCTTAATTTAATTAAAAGGTTTACATACTGCATATATAATAAAAAGATGATTATGTATATAATTTTTGTAAAGTCTACAAATTTTTTATGAAGAGTTTCATAGAACTTAGAAGTGCCTTAATTAAATTAATTGTCCTACAGTTAGTCTAGTTAATCAGCAGTATTATTTGTATCAAATCATAATCATTGTTAAGTCTAATTACATTGTACTACAACAATTATGTGATGTGATTATATGTTAACATGCTAAATATATAATAGTTTGGGAAATTCATTATCAATTTATTTTTTTGGAGGTTACAGTTAACCTCTGCAGAGTCCAACTCTGAATAAAAATGTTAATATTTAATAGCATAATTGGAAATTTTAATTGTAAATGATTTCTTTTAAACTCTTCTTTTTTCCTGATTAAATAAAAGTGTGCATTCTAATTTTACTTTGTTAACCAAAATAAAGTTAAAGACAAATGGATCATTGCCAAAAGTGTAGTATTGGTTAAATACATTGAACACTTATTTATCTAAATATTCTGTACTGAAATGAAGGTGCATCTTACTGTATATGCTATAAAATATGGTAGATTGTGTTTTATAAGTAATAGAAAGCACGTATAAATGAAATTATAATCCTTTTATCCCATCTCTCATTGCTGATTTTTAATATATAAAACTTTACTTTTATTGTGTGGTTAATAATTTTTAAAATTTTATTTTAGGCTCTTATTGATTGGCTGGTAGAAGAAACTGCTGATGCACTTGATCTTCCACAGTTTCCACGAAGCCAAGAATTATTGTTAATGAAATACTTAATTTTGGAACAATATAAGTATGTGAGACATTTGTTATCAAATTGCATGCTATACAATAGATTAAATTCTTGCTTTGTTTGACATATGCAAGTGGTAATCAATTCTGTTTTTGAATTGTGATATAGAATCTGCTTATTGTAATCATGTGTATTGTTATCAGTCATTTAATATCAAAATTAGCATATCAGAATACATGCAAGTTAAGATACATTCATAAAACTTTGCATACCATATTCTAATCAGTTTTTTTGGTTATTATTGTTATCTTTAGATACTTTTTCCCTTGACACTACTTACTATGACATGTAGTTATTATCAGTCTTAATCAGTGCTTTAAACATTGTTTTCATCACTGCTTGTAGTACTACTGTTTAAATTTCTGACATTTCTTACTTCAGTTATATGCCAGTTATTGTTAAAGATTGCATTGCAAAAGAAAAAAAAACAAACTATATTAGATAAATTTACATATTATTAATTAATGATATGATTAAATTTTTATAACTTGAAGCTTAAAATAATTTTAATTATGTGAAGTATTGTGTTTCAGTGTCATTCAGTCAACCAGAATTTCCATTAATTGTAATCTTATTGATAACAATAACTCAGGTAAATAAATAAGAGTTAATCCAAAGTGATTACATTTAGAAAATTCTGCTATATTACAGAACAATTTAAAAATTTTAATTGTAGGATTTTTAACAAAACATTATTTTTTAAGAGCATTATTATTTATCTTACATTTTTAAATTGTAAGTGTGAAAGTAATAACAAATTTAACATAAAATGATGTTTTACAAGATTAAACTTTTGTCATTTAATAGAAATGAAATATTTGTATTTAGCTACTTGATATTCTAAAAATTCAACTTATTTAAATTAATATTTAAGTGAAAATAAATCAAATTATAAAAGAAAGGTCAGTTAAATAAGAAGAGTGTATCAAACATGACATAATTAACTCATAATTTAAATTCCATAAAAGATATATTTTTTAGCTTTTTATATAAACATCTTTGTGAAAACCAGTGTTTTTAGAGGAATTGTATTGTATATAATAATGTTTTGGTAACTTTAAAACCAAAATAAGTATAATTGAAATTCCATATAACAAAATGTCTCTGAGAAATATAGAGAATTCATTATTATATAGAAATATAATAATGAATTTGCTACTTTCACGAAATGAAAAAAAATGTACTAGTAGTGAAAACGAAATATTGTATTGTAATGATGTTTTATTCTTTCTGAAAATGTCCTTTTCATTATTATGTATGCATTCTAAATGAAAAAATCAAAGAAAAGATATAATACGTTTCTTCTATTGAAATTGAATAGGTAAAAATGTTACATAAAAAAATTTATTATTTCAGTTTTATTTATATTGAAAAAACATTTAATCTTTACCTGTATGTTGGAAAGTAAAAGAATCATACTTTTTATCAAATTATAACTTTATTTAAATCAATTTTTACCAAGAATGCTTTCTTAGTTTTAAACTTACTAAAAAGGTTTTATTCAAAGCTGTCCTTGGATACAGATATTTCAATTTCATTGAGTTATAGTACATTAAGGTATTGTACTATACTAATTACTGTTCAGCTGGGGATAGTTGTGGAAATGAGTTAACTTTTAACCAATTTTAACATTTATAAATCTAAAAGATAAAATGAATTTTTATTTATTTGATTTTCAAAAGTTTGTGATAAGCAGTACATGGACAGAGTGAGGCTCGACATCAGCCCAACCTAAAATCTTGCTTACCTATCTATATATCCTGAAAGATTTTATTCAAATCTACCTATACTAACCATTGGTGGGTGTTTCTTTTAAATATGAATTGTGTAATTACTTAGCCAACAAATCATCTTCACTAAAATTTTTTGTCTGCTTATGTTTGAAAATTGATCACTATATTTTAAAAATTTGTTTGATTATAAAATGTACAGATAACATTCATTCCACTAAAATAATGTTCCACCCAATCTCCAACCTTCCAGAATGAAAATCTTAGCACCATTACTGGTGATATGGAAATTACTGTATTTTGACGAGTATAAGTCGCTGTCAAGTATAAGACGCACCCCTATTTTGAAACAAAAAATTTAGAAAGAAACTTTTTTAATGGAATTGTCTAAAGATACATTTTATTCGTTTTTTTATTCAAGAATATGACAGATGGATGAATCGATACCTTTATTAAACTGAAATAATCGTCATTTCTTAATATAAACTCAGATGTCGTGTGATGACAGTCGACAGAACATGGCGGCAATGACTCGTGTATCGCTACTGTGATGTTCTAGGTACTCTAGCCATTCGGTTGAGGGACCATCTGCTTAATGGACCACTGCACAGGTTGGTTCCTAGAGTGGACCACTACTGTAGATAATTTCACTGTAAAAATGGTTACCTGTTGAGTATAAGACACACCATGATTTTGAGCCCCGAAAAGTAGTGAAAAAAATGTGACATACTCGTCAAAATACGGTAAATAAAAACCTTTTTTTTTCTTTAAACAGTTTGTTATGCAGAAAAATTTACTGAAGGGAAATGTATATTATAGAATTTCTGTATTATGGAAGTTTAATTGTATTTGTTGCATAATTTATAGTGTTTCATTTTAACAGTATTAAGAAACATATGTTAATCTCCAGTTGAAACAGTTAAAGGATTAAATGTAACTTTTACAGACTATTTAAGAAAAATTTAATAATGATCAAAAATCATTTAATAGTTAAAAGATAATACTAAATGAATAAAAAATGTTAAATAAAATGATTAAAGCTATTGGCAATTTCATCCAAATCAACTTCCTCTAGTGGCAAAAATTTCAACAGAAAGAAAAGTAACTTGTGTTTTAAGTATTTTAGAATGGCCCAAAAAGGAATGCAGAGATTATTATTGTATGCCACATTATATATCAAGTACAAGTAAATGAATGATAAAACTACTCTGGCATCATTTTCTTGATAATTTTCTGTCAATGAAAACAATGAACATAAATTATGCATTGTATTAACAGAAGATAACTTTTCTAATGGTTTACATTTAAAATGAAATGTATAGATTTTAATATTGCATTATGTGATGATCATTTTAAATCAAATGAATTTCAAAGATGACCTATGCACTTTCAATATTGGTGCAGCTGAATTTATTCCAAAAATTCAAACTCAAGATGATATAGACAATTTCGTATAACATGTTAATTAAGTATCTATGAAATTTTGTGTAGTGCCAAATCATGTTATATGGGACTAAATATCAGTAACAGAAAAAGGATTATGTTGTAAAAGGTAACAAAAATCTGTCAAATTTGCAAAAATAGATCTTGCAGCAATAATAGTTTTAATTTACTCTCTTTTATGATCAAGACTGTTGCTTAATTTAAATTTAAATGTCACTTTAAAGTGATTTGCTTTAGATTATTTCACTAATGTGGCATTTTTTAACTATATTCATGGTTAGTTTTGGCACTTGCATTGCTCTTAAGGAGCTTTTCGAGACTTTTTTTTATTAATATTTGTTTTTGCATTGTTTCTTAGGTCTAGCATTATTGCACATTTTATAAGTGATAGTATAAATATATTCCAGGCAAGTGAAAAAAAGTGCACTTTACTGTTTTTACAACAATATTGTCTTAATCTGTAACCTATTTCTAACATAGTAGCATGGTATACCTATATTACAAATTAATGAAAGGAACTATTCCAATCATTTTGTCTATTTGATTTTTTTTTTAATTTCAATTTTGAATTAAAATCTTATCAAGTATTGTTTTTCCATTTATCATATGAGCATATTCCACAGTAGTATTTGGTAACTATTATTTATACAATAAATAATAGGAACTAATGTTTTTCATAGCTTACAAATTATCTTTTTTAGAGTATATATTATTAAAAATAAACATTTCTCTAAGTTTGGAATTCTACATGAGAATTCCATACATATTTGAAAACTAGAATTACAAATTATCATTTCATGAAAGATAATGAAAAGATTCTTATAAATCTTTCCATGAAATATTGACATTGTGAATTAAATTTTCAAAACTTAGAAATCCAAATTTTAAAATTTCTGTAACAAAATAAAGAATAGCTTTAAATTAATAGACTGAATGCTTTTAATTTACATTATTTCTCAAAATATTTTAAATGATTTATTCAGTCTTAAGTAATTGTAGCTTTGTGTTAATTTAATTATTTTTCAGTAAAACAATTTATACATGTTTTTAATAAATTGTAAAACTGAGAAAGAAACTTAAATACAAAACTCAACAAATTACTACAAATGAATTTTAGAAAAAACTTTATTCAAATTATGTTTTTAAAAATTTCATAACTGATCTTCTGTTTAATTTTTAGATATAATTGTAAATTTCATCGTATTAATTGTCCTACAACTCAAAGAAATGTTCCTATTCAACCTGGTCTCTTTAAAGGAACATATGGAGCTCATGGTTTAGAAATAATAATATTACAGTATGAAGACTGTGGTACAAAAGCAACAGCTTTCAAAGTTTCTGTAAGTTTGAAGATTTGCATTCAATATTCTTATGTGCCTGCTATATAATTTTCAAAATTGAAATTTTTTATTTTAGGGAGATCCTAATGTTCCTGCAGGTCAAGTCACATTCCAAGTGGATCTTTCTTATCCAATGGTTTTGGCACCTGAACAACAACAACAAATGGCTCTGTTAGATGAATTAAAAGTTTTTCGAATGAGTCCTTCTCTTTCACTCAATCTTCCTGCTCAGCCTTTTCATCTCCCAGTGGATTGCTATGAACGCTATAGACAGATTCCCCGAATGTGTACTTCAAGGTAAGTAACATTTTATCTTACCATAACTATAACCGTATTAATATATAAAAAAAATTTATCACTTCTATTAAGATTAAAATATAATTATGCAGAATATAATATAATGTTATTTTACTTTAGATTATTGGAACATTAATAATATAAACCAGAAAACTATATAAAACTTAATTTATATAAAATCTCAAACATCAATACCAACTCTATTAAGGCAGTTTATTTACTATTGGTATATGTGAAATATTAGAAATTAAATAATTTTGACTAGAGGTAGGCATTTATGCTGTCGTCTTGTATTAAATTTAATGACCAATTCCAAATTAAATATTAATTTTTTTTTTCTCTGTGCAAATCAAATTCACATTCCAGGTTGGTTCATTCTGCACTTGAAGANATGTGAATTTGATTTGCACAGAGAAAAAAAAAACTAAAATTTAATTTGGAATTGGTCATTAAATTTAATACAAGATGGCAGCATAACCTTTATTATATATAGCTTTTACATAGCCCAAGAATTTGGCATATCGTTTGGTGTGTTTATCAGACATATTATCTGTAATTTTTATTTTCTGCAAATCAAATTTGCATTCCAGGTTGGTTCATTCTGCACTAGAAGAAAAGATTAAGATGATTCACGCTCCTTAACAATGTATATTGTATAATTTTCTTTGAATAAACATTATACATAAAATATTTGAGTTTTTTTTTTTTTTTTTTTTTTGCTTGAAACGCATTATCATATT
Source organism: Centruroides sculpturatus (assembly GCF_000671375.1). Lineage (NCBI taxonomy): Eukaryota > Metazoa > Arthropoda > Arachnida > Scorpiones > Buthidae > Centruroides > Centruroides sculpturatus. The sequence continues at coordinate 110,160 of NW_019385704.1, read as the reverse complement.
TTACATTAATATATATGGGAAAAATTGTTTCGCATTATGAGTAAGATTCTGGAATGAATTTTTATGCTCGTTAAGTGAAGTTCCACTGCATATCCATATATTTCTTTCAACGTTTTCAGAACAGACTTTTAAACTGCTATTTTTTAAATTCTTCCTGTAACATCAATAAAATCAGTCCTAGTTTGTGAGAATTTCCAAAGTTGACAAAAGTATGTAATTAAGGACAAGAAGCATGTATATTTATCAATCATTTTGGTCAAATACCTGTTGTCATTGTTTCTGGTAGTAGCATGATTTCACATTCATAAAAACTTGATCGTTGCTTACAAAATACTGATCCAAGTGATTTTTGACATTGTCATTTCATTTCATTGTCATGTCATTTCATTGACACAAGTAAATGTCTTACAGTTAAAAAAAATTTGTATAGACTGGAACAAGTAATAATCTGAGTGTGCTCGATCTGGCGAATATGGTTGGTGTGATAGCACATCCCATCTAAGTTATAAACTTGAGTTACCAAACTTGTGTGAAATTTGACATTATCATGGTAAAACACTACACCTGTTTTGTTGATCAATTCTGGCTGCCTTTTCTGTTTGATGATATTACTCAATTTGTGTACTTGATGGCAGTACCCTTTCAAATCAATTGTTAAATTGTCTGGTAAAAGCTCCAAAAAAAATTTCCTTAAAATCCCACCAAAGAGAGCATTTCTCTTTAAGAACATGTGGAACCCATATATCGAGCTTTGAAACGAAACCAATTTCTTTTAAGTAATCATAAACGGTTCAATTTGACAAATTTAATCTCTTAGTGATTTCACGTGTTGTTATTCGGCAGTTTGCTTCAATCAGTACCTTTATTTTCTTTTCATTGGCTTCAACTGGCCATCCAGAATGTGGTGCATCTTCAATATTGAAATTGCCAGAACGNGTGTTGTTATTCGGCAGTTTGCTTCAATCAGTACCTTTATTTTCTTTTCATTGGCTTCAACTGGCCATCCAGAATGTGGTGCATCTTCAATATTGAAATTGCCAGAATGAAATTTTGTAAACCAGTTTTGGCAATGTTGTCCTCTCAACACATCATCTCCATACATGTACCACAATTTTTTTCTTGCTTGAACAGCATTTTGATTTTTTGGTAATAATAAAGCAATATATGCCGAAAATGATGCTTTCAATCTTCCATATTTGATGGGACACAAAAAATAAACAATTACACAAAATCAAACAAAATTTTTTACAAAATAAGCCTTAAAATGCCAGCTGTCAAAATATATAATGATAGTAAGGTTTAGAATGAAAATGGTGGGGAAAATAAGACTAATCTGTCTAGTGGTAAAAAAAAAATGAACTTACTTCAATTTAAATTATTAGTTTGTTTTGGAAATAAGTTTTTTCATTTTTGGACAACTGATCAAAATATTTAAAACAGACTTTCTAATTTACCCGAAATTTAATAATGAAAGTAAAAATCTATTGTCACTGAAACATGGAATTCTTATACAAAGCATAAAAAACCATTTTACATGTCATTATTGATATATATGATTGTCATTGTATTTATAAGAGTAAATTATATTCGTATACTTCAGATTATTTTCTACTTTCAAATAGATGAACTTAATTTATTATATAATTTAAAATATATTAGCATTAGCATGCTTAAAAATACTGTTGTTTTATTTTATATTTGAATATTTATTATGTATTTAATATTTATAAAGTTGTACTTGTTATGCCATAGACTGACAGGCCTATAGTTAATTTAGACTGTAAAATATCTTCTTGAAAGTTATCTTACAGTTTAAAAGCACTTTTATTTTTATGGTGAGTTTATTTTAACAGTATTTTTATAAGTATATATTTGTATCTCCAAATGAAATATATATGATAGATAATGTATTTATCATTAAACAAGAATAATAATTAAATAAGAGAGGCCTAAATTTTTGAAATATTACAAAAAAAAAGATTACAATTTATTTAAAAATTTTCATTTTTGCTTTGAAATTTTCCTCATTTAAAAAAATCTATTCACTTAGTGCTTTTCAATTGTTTATTTTGTTTTCATTGGCTTCAACTGGCCATCCAGAATGTGGTGCATCTTCAATATTGAAATTGCCAGAATGAAATTTTGTAAACCAGTTTTGGCACTGTTGTCCTCTCAACACATCATCTCCATACATGTACCACAATTTTTTTCTTGCTTGAACAGCATTTTGATTTTTTGGTAATAATAAAGCAATATATGCCGAAAATGATGCTTTCAATCTTCCATATTTGATGGGACACAAAAAATAAACAATTACACAAAATCAAACAAAATTTTTTACAAAAAAGCCTTAAAATGCTAGCTATCAAAATATATAAT